>NC_045436.1:89745543-89896401 GCF_002776525.5 Piliocolobus tephrosceles
TCTATCTATCTATCTATCTATCTATCTATCTATCTATCTATCTATCTAGAGAAAGAGAGAGCGAGCTTTGCATGGAGTTCTGTACATGGTGAATGCCTAGAACATGTGATTGCCTGATTGAAATTAGTGACCTGGACCCTTTTCAGGGGTATCTATAGGCAGTGAAGCATTGTAATATTTTGTATGAGACACAAGCCTGAAGCTTTGATCAATCAGTTAGATGTGCTAAAATTTTGTTCCACTTTTCCACCCAATAAGGCTGTGTTGTCCATTCCCAAGTTATTTTCATCATAGCTGCAGCAGAGGTTATATTTCTCAGGAAGATGAAAGAACTTCTGGGCATTTGGCCAGCGAAATGACTTACAAGCCTTTTGGAGTACGAGACAACATAGATGCTAACTTTGTGCCAGGCATCCTTCCTGACCAGTATCACATGATCAAATATTTCCTGAAATAAAGCACAAGTAAAATATATATTTGTAAAAAAAGAAAGTGCTGTAATAGCACTCACATAACTTTAGCATTGCTTTTGTTGAAATGTCAATGTATTTGGTGTTTACGAGACAAAAAATATGACTAATAAGAACCAGGTGGAAAGAGGAGAACTCATATAAGCTCTTCTTATATAGCTAGTTCATGTTTTCCCCACTGTTCATCTAGTCCTTTAAACATTTTTTTGTTAGACAATAAAAGTACTATTGTAGAATGGGTTAGAGAATAAAATCACATTAGTTTAACTTAACAGATATTTGTGGAGTTCTTATTATATACACTGATAGGCACATGTAAACCTACACTGCGGTATTTGTTTACTTTATTTTAGCCACCAATCTGAACCTTATGAGTAAGGTTAATAGCTAGAAGATTCTATGTTTCTAAGTTTCCTGGAAAGTAATTCTTTGTTCTAATAGAATTAACCCAATGGAGTAATATGGTAGAAAATAAAATTCAATTACTAAATTGCAATTAATAGCTTTCTAATGATCAGTTACTAACATTACTATGAAGAAGCAATTGATAGAACATTCATATTTTTCCCTTGGGAGTTAAATCTGGATGGGAACTTAGGGATCAAAGGGAAAGGGTTATGAAACTTTACTGTCCATGGGAAGTTACCCAAACAGTTTTAACTGCACTTTAGGGCCCAGAGATTTTAAAAGTGGTAACTTGAAAATACTTCTGTATAACATTAAATTTTAAAACAAGGCTATGTAACTGTATAGAAAGCATTACCATAACTATGTAAAAATGTACAAAAACAAAGACTGAAAAATTCACTAACTCTTTAGCTATTTTTTTTTTTTTTGGTTAGTGGGACATCTTTTCATTTTTCTGTATTTCCAAAATGTTCTGCAATGATCATGCATGATAATAAATAGCAAAGGATAGTATGAAGCATGTTGAGTGGCAGCTGACCTTAGCAAAGCCATGTTTGATATGTTCCCAAAAGGAGAAGAAGAGAGGACTAATTGATGTGGATAAATCACACACAGAAAACTCAGTGTTTTCATCTGGAAAATGGTGATGGCAGGGTTTCCTCCATTTTGTTCCCAGGACTGTAATAAGAAGAAATGAAATATTTCATGTAGCAGTCCTTTAGAATATGAAGTCTACAGTCTCTGAGATTATGCTTTTAGATCAACAATTATCTGTAGAAGTTGTGACTGGGATGGGAGTGTCCTATAAAGACCTCTTTGTTTGGCCTTTTTGTTATTCCAACAATATTTGAGCCTTTTAGTTGCATCACTGAATATAGTGATGAGTACCAGTCCTAGATTTTCTAGAACTTAGTGTTTAAGTATAGCAATTATATCTTTCCAGGTGTCCTGTAGAATTTGCCTCTGTGCTGTTATAGTGGGATAGAGTCTGCTTTTACTTAGTTTTTATTACTCTGTGTTGATTATTGTTAGCAGATGGAGGTTCTATTTGTAATAATAACACTAATAGTTAATTTTGATGGAGTTACTCAATGCCAGGTCTGGTTCTTATACTTGACCTATGTAACTTCTAGTCTCACATCAACCCTGTAGTAAATACCACTTCATGCCCATTTTACAGATGAAAAAATGAGACCCAAGTTAAGACACTTGCCCAGATTCACTCAACACATAGTGGTGGAGCTGAGCTTTAAGGACAGGCCATCTGGCTCCAGAACCCAGGCGCATCTTCCCTTCTTTGTAATGCAAAGTATATAATAATAACAGAGTTCCTTTCTTCATCTATGCATTACTTTATTGATCACTTTAGATCCATATATTTATGTAATAAAAAAATTAAGGTGAGGTTTTTCAATTACTCTTTCTCTTCTACAGGAGTAAAAACATCAACTTAGTAAAATTGTCCTTTATTGTATCCGTGAAAACTTAAACTATTGCCCCGCAAATGAACATTGGAATTAACTATAAAACTAGGTTTTGATTTGCAATGCAGGTAAATTTCCATGGCTTCTTTCTCAAGATTAAGTAAATATTTACACAGGCATATTCCGTAAGTCCTGACACTGTTTGTCTTCGAGAAAAAGGCCTGTGGTAGGATAAAACATGAAATGCTTTTTTTTGGGGGGGTGTTGTTTTACTTGTACCCAAATTTGCTGAATTGTAAACGTGGGCTCTTTTCCTATTTGAAATGGAGATTGCCTGAAGGGTGGTGGCAGCCCTAGTATTTCCAGACTTTTCTAAAATGGTGTTAATTTAGTTCAAAAAACACTTATCAATCTCTATAGATGTGCCCCATCCTTTTTTTGGTTTGAGGAAACAAATCCGCATAGGTAAGACTTACGCCTTGCTGGGTGCTCTAATCCTCACCTTCTTTCTATAGCTAGTAAGAAGGCAGAATCAAGTTTCAAATTTACAGTTAATCTCCAAAGCATCACTCTTTACTTTTTAAAACCTTGTTTTTAATGGAGACATTAAGGTATACTTTGCATAGGTGAAACGCAGGATTGTAAGTCTACAGTTTGTTAAATTCTGATAAATGTATACCCTTACGTAACTTACACCATTATCAAGATACAGAATATTTCCATTACTCCAGAAAGTTCTGTGTTTCTTTCCAATCTTGCCTCACCTATTTGAATTTTCATCACTATAGGTTGTGTCTGCTCTAGAATGTTCCATGTAAATGGAATCATATAAGATACACCTTTGTGCCACGCTTCTTTCACTCAGCATTATGTTTTTGAAAATCATCCATGCTGTTGCATGTATTGGTAGTTCGTTATTGCAAAATTGTATTCAGTTGTATGAATGAAGTAATTGTTTATCCTTTTTCCTGATGTTGGACACATGGGCTGTTTTGAGTTTGGGGCAATAATAAATTAAGCTGCAATTAACATTCTTGTACAAAGCTTTTTGTGGCACATGTTTTCATTTCTCTTGGATAAATTCCTAGGATTGAAATTGCTGGATTATAGAATGGCTATATGACTGGGCGCAGTGGCTCACGCCTGTAATCCCAGCCTTTTGGGAGGCCAAGGCAGGCAGATCAGTTGAGGTCAGGAGTTTGAGACCAGCCTGGCCAATGTGGCGAAACCCCGTCTCTACTAAAAAATACAAAAATTAGTCAGGTGTTGTGGTGCGTGCCTATAGTCCCAGCTACTCAGGAGACTGAGGTAGGAAAAACCTGGGAGGCGAATGTTGCAGTGAATTGAGATCACGTCACTGCACTCCATCCTGGGTGGAAAAAAAAGGAAAAAAATAATGGCTATATGTATAACTTTTAAGGAAACTGCCCATTTTCCAAAGAGGCTGTATAACATTATCATTCCCACTAGCACTGCATGACAGTCTGGTTGTTCCGTATCCTCGCCAACAAGTTGATGATGTTGGTCTTTTTCATCAGGAAGCAGTATCACAATGTGATTCTTAATTTCCGTTTCCCTAATTATTAATGGCGTTGGCCAGATTTTCATTTGCTTATGGGTCACTGTATATCTTCCTTTATGAACTATCTTTTGCTTAGTTTTTAAGGGTTATTTGTCTTTTCTTTATTGAATATAAGTCTTTTGTCTGTTATATGCATTGTGAATATTTTCTCCAAGGCTGACTTGCCTATTCATTTTTTCCTGGTGTCTTTGGTAAAAAAGGTTTACATTTTGATGACATTTTATTCATTAGTTTTTTTTCTTTTATAGTTAGTGCTTTCTGTGTATCATCTAAAAAATACTTGCCTACCACAAAATCACAGATATATTTTCTTATTGTTTTAGCCTTTATACTCAATTTTTAGCTGTATTTTCTTAGCTCTTAAGCTTATAGCTATTATCTATCTCAAAATAGTTTTTGAGTATTGTGTAAAGTAGGGGTTCAGGTGCGAATACGTGTCCACTTGTTTCAGCACCATTCATTAAAAAGACGTTCCTTTCCTCACTGAATTGTTAAACACTGTTGTCTCCACAAAGCTGAGTAGGCATAGTCTTTGTCTTCAAGGGCTTATAGTCCTCAGAGTAACTTTTGTACAAAAATTTATTGCTCACTTTTCACACAAAAATAGCACATTTAGTCCAACTATTCTGATGCATATAAATATTATTCTTTTAGAAAGGATAAAGTTCACTTGGCTCATCCAAGAACAGTTATATAAAGTAAACTAATTAATGCAAATTAGTGTAATTTTAGTTGATGTGTTGCCTTGAAGGAATGCAGTACAAGTAACAGTTTAACTTGAGAGAGTTCTCTTACCTTTGTCCTCAGAAGAAAAAAACACTTAAATGTATTCAGTTCTTGGATCACGATTTTTATTCAGGTTTTAAAATTTGTACCTTTGACCTTAGATGTTTCAAGCTGGAGTAAATAGGCATTTTATTTTTGAGGGATTTAAAAATATTTACATAACTTTTATATATAACCAGTTAAATTAGTTTTTTAAAGAATTTTCTTTCACCATTAATATATTTTTTAATAATTTCAAAGCATGAAATAAATTGTTAACATTATAGCTCTTGAATCTTTCCCTATGCAAACATTTATACTCCAGATAGTGCTGCTTTAACATTTTTAAATTTTTAGTTTATTTTATTTTGAAAGAGTATCTCACTTTGTCACCCAGGCTGGAGTGTAGTGGCGTAATCACATCTTACTGCAGCCTCAACCTCCTGGGCTCAGTTGATCCTCCCAATTCAGCCTCCTGGGTAGCTGGGACAACAGGAAAGTGCCACCACCATACCTGGCTAATTTTTGTATTTTTTGTAGAGACAGGATCTTGCCATGTTGCACAAGCTGGCCTTGAACTCCTGACCTCAAGCAATCTTCCCACCTAGCCTCACAAAGTGTTGGGATTACAGGTGTGAGCCATTGTGCCTGAACATTTTTTTATTTGTGGATAATAGCACTTATGACTGCCACTGTGACTCTAAATGTTTTTAGATGGCAAAGAGATGAGTAATGATAGAAAGGGTGTTAGATTATGATGCTAAAAAAAATCTGGGATGTAGGATTCTAAGCCATTTACAAAGTCAAGGTGGTAGTATCTTTGTGCTTTGGTTTCCTTTGGTGTAAAATTGGAAGAATAATACCAGATTCCAGAGGTATGGTATAAGGCATAACATGGCGGTTAAGAGCTTTAACCACTATGGTGGGTGGTTAAGAGCTTTAACCAGCATGGTGGTTCAAGATCAAGATGCTGAAGTTCAAATCCTGGCTGTCTAACTGTATAACCTTGGGCATATTCCTTAAGCTTCCTGAACCTTGGTTTTCTCATCTTTAAAATGGGGATGATAATAGTACTACCGTTCCCATGCTTTTGTGAGGATTGAGTCAGACCATCCTTCAGACGCTTAGTGCTGTTGTTCTTTGATCTCCTGAATCTCTGTGTGTCTTGTGAGCAGAGGCAGACATTGATTACCTTTTATCCTGCACTACCTTTTCAAAGATTACCTTTTATTCTGCATTACCTTTTCAAGCTGTTTTTAAGAGAACAGCTTTGGAGGTTGAAATATATCTCTTTCCAGAGCAAAGGGTAAGTATGCTTACTGCCCAGTATAATAAAGATGTCTCCCTTCAGTGCTGTGAGCAATGAACTCCTTCAACCCTGAGCAGGAGTCTTGTCTTCTACCAACATCCATAAAATGATGGCAGGCAAACTTGCCCATATCTGAGGAGTTTCCCAGGATGTGGACCTTTCAGTGCTAAAAGCAAGAAAGTCCTGGGCAAACTGAAATGAGTTGCTGGCAAACTGGAATGGGTTGGTCACTCTAAAGTAGGGTCAAATCTCAGGGCCTCTGCAGTTTTGGACAAGCACAGCCTTTGCCACATAGGAAGCAATCAGCAACTTGTAACTTGCATTGCTAGTATTATATAAAGAAAAAAATCTGGCATAAGTTGAAGTGTTTTCAAAGTATGAAATAGTCTATACATATTATATGACTGAATAAATTTGATGTGCTGGGAGATTTAGAAATTAATCTTAAAATCAAATAAGATAGCTATGATGAGCATAGCTTTTATATATAGAATATTGACACAAATTTATAGATATAAAATATAAGTAACCTTTTATTTCAATATAAGTGTTTTAGTATCATTCTATTTATGAATTCTTACTATATTAAGGTGGGTGTTTACATGTTCCTTTCTAAATTTTTTGATTGTTTTTATCTAACTTAAAATATCCCCTCTCCTCCTCTTAGGCACTATGATAACATCCCTTTGCCCTAGAGGACACTTGCCAGGGTGTGTCCTGTGCTCTTCTCTTCGCTGGTTTTCTCTCTCGCTCAGGGAGCAGACACATGATTGGATCCTCATTTTGAGATTTTATTACTTGTGAGAGGCAAGCCATATATTATTTCTAATCAATATTATTATTGATTTTCTTGCAAACTACAGCTCACAATTCTGACAATACCAATTGATAACAACATTTTTAATCTTTTATAAGTTTTTGTAGAGGTTATTGGCACGTTACACACAAACTGACCTGATTAATTTGTTAAATCGTGTGGGTCACAGTCAAACAATCTAATCCAAATTTAGTTCTTTACAATAACATTTACATGTATATAAGCAAAACTGGTTAATGTAAAAAGTACATGTACAAAGTAAAATAAACTACTGAAGGGATTTCAGCCTTTGGAAGAGGTTAGTGATTCCCCCTCCCCTCAATTTTAATAAGTAAAACCAGTTATATTGTTTATAAAAGGAGAATTGACTACTTTTGGTCTGTCTTATAGTCACAGTTGATAAACTAGCTTCACTTTGTATGATATTCACATTTGAACTGTGTATCAGTGTAGACATAGAAAAGTCACAAACTTGAAAGATTTAATGTTTAAAAATAAGCACTATTAGGAGAGTCTAGATCCACAGATTATCTTTAGCACCCCAATCAATAGAGATAAAAATGTTACAAATTAGGCATTCTATCATATTCTTCTGCTTTTTACTGAGTGATGATCGATTTTAGTGTTAGTTTGTTGTTCCATCTATGGTTTCTTTTAGTCTATGATCATTATTTTTATTTTATAGGCAGATAGAACATTACGGGTATAGAAAGCTCTAGCATTTATCTAGTCAACTCTCCCATTTTGCTGAAGAGAAAACTGAGGCTCAGCAAGGTTGCATCATCCAGGTCACAGAATTAATTAATGGTTGAGCCTCATCAGGAACCCAGGCACAGTAAAGTTGGTGAGAATGTCATTTCCTGTTACTTTTAAAATTTCTCTTTCATATATTTAAATCTGGCCTTCACATATCAGGTCAACTAATATGAACAATAATGACTGAATATCTAATGTGGTATCTGGTGGTGAAGTGGGTTTTTGAATGTCTATGAACTGACTGCATTATTATAGGTGTTTCGGTATCTATCAGATCATATCTCCACCATTACTTATGTACTTGTTTTGAATTCTTTCTTAGTAGATGTACAGATTGTATTACATTTGGTTTCTTTTGTTAAGATCAAGAAAATATGGACTCTAGTATAGGGAATATGTTTTATGTGTATGGAATTTGTTACTTATTCAGAGATTGAAATGACTATATTTTACAAAAGATTTTAAGTACTATATTCAGCAAGAAAGTTTAAAGGTCACAGAGATTCTACTGTGAATAAACCATTGTTCAAGGTAATTTCCATGAATTATGTAATTAAAAAGTCATGCAACTCTATGAAAGAACTACTACATTCTATAGATGAGGCTGAGAGAGGTTGTTATTATAGATATCGACTCGTGGGAGTGAAGCCTGATAGAACCGAGATTTCAGCCCAGACATTAAGTTCCAGAGCCACACGTAGTCATAGCAATATAAAATAAGCCAGAAAGTCTGCTTATCACATAATATTGGATGAAAGAGCCAACAGTTAAGACAACAGAATTCAAATTAATATTAGTTCAATAACTAGGTATAGATTAACAACATTAAATATAAGAGGAAAAGTTTAAAGTTATTCACCCATGGAAGAAAAGCATACTTCTAAAACAGGAGATGAAAAAGTAAACTTTTACCAATACTGGCAGAAAAATATGAGCCAGTCATGACTTGCTATTATAATTTTTAAAAAGTATAATAAAAATCTAGAATTTATGAACTAACAGTTACATTTCCACCATGGTTTGAATTTGTAAAATTGCAGTTCTGTCTTTTCTTCTCAATTTATAATCTACTCCATTAGTAAAAAGCTATAACCACAAATCTCTGTGATAAATTTTTTTCTATCTTGGGCTTTATATGAGGCTGTTATGGAACATCACTCCTAAGATCCTAGAGAGACTTTTGCCTGACAGAATGCTCTAAAGCTCCATTTTAGATCCTTCTGAGATTTTAGCAAAAAATTTTATAGTCCCACCTGGATTTGATGTTTGCTCTGAAGTTCTATCTTAATTTGAGAATTTTGGAGAGGCTAAGAATAAGAAACAGTTTTTTAATTGAACTCAGCAAGTTTCGGTTCCTTTATATTTAACAGTTCTTCTTTAACTGTTGCCTCTCCTTTATATTTTATTACCTGAAACACACCAGGGAGTAGTTTGAACAGTCTTTGTGGAAATATCCTTAGGTAGACCACATTGCATTGCATATGTTTTTGACTTTCCATGTGGACCACAGGTGACAGTGCTGCTAAACTTTTTGCTACTCCATAGCAAAGATCCTCTTTCCCCTAGTTTCCAGCAACATTTTTCTCACTTTTCTTCAAGCTCTCACTGATAGCCTCCTTGAAGGCCCAAAGGCTTCTGCTAACAATTCTGAAAGTGAGACATCCTGAAGATGCTTGCAACCGGAAGCTGTCCGCTAACCGCATTGCTTGCAGCTGATTCTCTCTTGAAGGAGTATTGAGCAAGTCACCTTCATGGTCACCACATATGACATTCATGCCAAGCCACGTTCTTGCTTCCACCAGCTTTTTGAGGCTTCTCTCCTGCCATTGCCAGCATCTCACTCTATATTTTTTGCCACACAAAGCTTGCGTTACCTCAATACACCTTCAAATCACATAAAACCATAACCTATTCCAGGCTGAATTTGGTGCCTCTGAGCACCCTATAATACTTACAATACTGTAAGTACTTTCATAACACCTTCGAAAGATCTTTATTACTGTATTGTGGCATTCTATGGTACCTGGATTAAAGTTTTAGCCCTGAGACTAATTAGCTTTGTGACCTTGGCCAAGTTACTGGGCCCCTCTGAGGCCTCATCTTTAACATAGGGATAGATAAAGTCTGAGCTGCATCATTAACATAGGGATAATAATATCATTTTTCTCATAGGATTATTGGGATTACATGTGATAATACAGGTAAGTGCTTAGAAGATAATCTAGCAGAGTAAATGCTCAATAAGTATTAGCCATGATTATTAATGATCTGAACTAATGGACAGGATATATTCATCGAGATTGCTGGATTGCAGAACAAAACTGACATAAAGGTGACTCTGCTTCATCCCTCAAGGCACTTCTGTTTTTAGGGAGATAGTGTGGATCCCTACCTTCTCAAGAAGCAGGACATAAACTGAAGTCATCAGAATTATCTTTGTCAACCTTTCCTACCTTCTGTTTTAGGTCTACAGGACAATCCTTGGTTCTGTGACTGTCATATTTCCAAAATGATTGAGTTGTCAAAGGTTGTTGACCCTGCTATAGTGCTTCTGGATCCACTGATGACTTGCAGTGAACCTGAACGCCTCACAGGAATTTTGTTTCAGCGGGCTGAATTGGAGCATTGTCTGAAACCATCAGTGATGACCTCAGCCACCAAAATAATGTCTGCTCTCGGCAGTAATGTTCTACTGCGGTGTGATGCCACTGGCTTCCCCACCCCACAGCTCACATGGACCAGATCTGACAGCTCGCTAGTTAATTATACAGGTATTTTCTTAATTCAGCCCCATGATCAAAGGAGATTACTAAGCTCTGAAGTTAACATCATGTTTTGTGTGATTTGAAATTAGCTAGTTAACACTAATGAACTATTTCAAGATTATTGGGTGCAAGGGATTTTAAAGGTACATTGTATTGGTTAGTATTCTCCTCAGTTTATCTAACTACCTAGATAAAATTAGACAATCTAAACTCTTTTTCTTAGGTAGAATGAAACAATGCAGTGAATGGATCAATGGCAGACAAGGCCTTTGTCTTGCTTCATCATCTTGGATACAGCTCACTTCAAAATGTACAACTATTACAATTTTTTAAAAAGGGCCTTTTGCTGGTCGGGTGTGGTGGCTCACGCCTATAATCCCAGCACTTTGGGAGGCCGAAGTGGGCAGATCACCTGAGGTCAGGAGTTTGTGACCAGCCTGGCCAACATGGTGAAACTCCATCTCTACTAAAAATACAAAAAGTAGCCGTGCTTGGTAGTGCGCACCTGTAATCCCAGCTACTCAGGAGGCTGAGGCAGGAGAATCGCTTGAACCTGGGGGGCAGAGGTTGCAGTGAGTCAAGATTGCACCACTGCACTCCAGCCTGGGTGACAGAGTAAGACTCCATCTCCAAAATAAAAAACAAAACAAAACAAAACAAAAACCAACAAAAACGCCGAGTGGAGCGAGGCTTTTGTACAAGTCTCTCATTTTTGAATAATTATTTAAATAATAAATTACATGGAGACCTTATTATGAATCAAAAAGTATAATTTTTAGAAATATTGATTATATAGACTTTTCAGATTCTAGTGTGACAATATGCATGCTTTGTACCCAGTTTCAACAGTGTTATTCTGACAATTAAAGTGATACATTTTTAAAACTCTTCAAAATTAAACTAAAATTCAGGTTGAAATAATGAAACCTGGTGGAAATAAAGAAGTTAATAATAATATTCCTATATATAGGTAGTCAATGGTCCACAGTTTCAGCTTGTGAGTTAAGTTTTGGGTTACTGGGATATTGTTCTGCGCATTATTATTCTTTGAAAAGCTGCTGAAATCAAGACAGAATGAAAATATACCCAGATATCAGAGTTTAGGATAGCAAAATTCTGATTTTTTAAAAAATTATATGTTATTCTGCAAACAGAAGAACCCATGATTTGCTAGTTTATCTAAGTTAAATATAAAATAAATCATTCCAAATACAAATGATGACTCTGCCATGCCAGAAAATGATCTGCTGTACCTCTGGCTAGAAGGATATATGCATTTTATTACTGTGAAAACATATCATAAGAATTACTTATGTAAGGTCATATGATAAACATTCTGTAGAATCGCAGTGACTTAAAACTGAAAGGGACCTTTGAGATTACTTTATCTCATCCTCTTATAAATGCAGAAACAGAGGCCTAAAGACAGGAATTGACTTATTCACAACCACATGCTATTTAGTGGGCAAAAGTTTCTAAAACCCAAGTCTCCTGATTCCCAGCCTTTTGTTTTTTAAAAATACTATTCCCTAGACAGACCTCACAACACCTGGCAGCTCCTAGACCTTGATGTAAGCAGTTTGCAGAACCATCGCCCACTGTCAGAGACTTGCAGGGTGCCATTTCCCTCTCGGTTTCTGTGAGAGATGCATGTAGAGCGGATAGTTGTTTCCTCCTCAGTTGGCATGGTTGCTTGAATTTTCCTTTTGTTCCTCACAGAGTATATATTTGTTTTCTTCCAGTAATACAAGAATCTCCAGAGGAAGGAGTCAGATGGTCCATAATGAGCTTGACAGGCATTTCTTCCAAAGACGCTGGGGATTACAAGTGTAAGGCCAAAAATCTGGCTGGGATGTCAGAAGCTGTGGTTACTGTGACAGTGCTTGGCATTACTACAACTCCGATACCACCAGACACTTCTGAAAGAACTGGAGATCATCCTGAGTGGGATGCCCAGCCGGGATCTGGAAGATCTACATCTGGATCTAGCGCATCATCATATCCTTGGTCCTCTTCCTTCTCCC
The DNA here is from genome assembly GCF_002776525.5 of Piliocolobus tephrosceles. Lineage (NCBI taxonomy): Eukaryota > Metazoa > Chordata > Mammalia > Primates > Cercopithecidae > Piliocolobus > Piliocolobus tephrosceles. The sequence goes on from NC_045436.1 coordinate 89,757,864, forward strand.
CCACATCTTCTTTTTCTGCTTCTACTTTGTCTCCTACCTCTACTGCTTCCTTCTCTTTATCTCCTTTCTTCTCCTCCACTGTTTCTTCAATCACAACTCTGAGCACAAGCATCTCAGCCACCACTATGGCCAATAAGCAATCATTCCAGCTCCACCCAGATGGGAAAAGAAATTTAAAGGCAGCAAAGAGTGGAAGTAAGCTTCCTCCAGCCAGCACAAGAAAGAAAGAAGAGCTGGCATTGTTGGATCAAACAATGCTTACGGAGACAAATGCCACAATAGAAAACCTCAGAGTGGTCAGCGAGACTAAAGAGAGTGTGACATTGATGTGGAATATGATCAACACCACACATAACTCTGCAGTGACTGTGTTGTATTCCAAGTATGGTGGGAAGGACCTGCTGCTGTTGAATGCAGACTCCAGCAAGAACCAAGTAACCATAGATGGCTTGGAACCTGGTGGGCAATACATGGCCTGTGTCTGTCCAAGAGGAGTGCCTCCCCAGAAAGACCAATGCATCACCTTTTCTACCGAAAGAGTAGAAGAAGATGATTCTCAATGGTCTCTCCTTCTCGTGGTGACCAGTACTGCCTGTGTTGTTGTCTTACTATTGATCTGTTTCTTGTTGTACAAAGTTTGCAAACTGCAATGTAAGTCAGAACCTTTTTGGGAAGATGATTTGGCAAAAGAGACTTATATCCAATTTGAGACCCTGTTTCCCAGGTCTCAAAGTGTAGGTGAGCTCTGGACACGAAGGCACAGGGATGAGTCAGAAAAATTGCTGCTTTGTTCGAGGTCAAGTGTGGAATCTCAGGTGACTTTTAAAAGTGAAAGTTCCAGACCAGAGCATTATTGCTAAGGTTCTGCAGCTCAGGTACATGTGAGCTACAACATTAGCATCTAAGGGTATAATTGACCCTAGGTTTGGATGATTTTTGGACAGACTTTCACATTGTATGTGAAAATCACAAATGGAATGCTTTTAAGTGTGTTTAAAAAATAGCATGAGACCTCTGAACTGAAAAGACAAATAACGTTGATTTTTTTTCTGGTGTGGAAAAGGTCTACAGAAATAATTTTTAGAGTGTTGCTTAATAAATTATTAATACTTTTTAGGGTAATGTTTTAGTTCTTAAAAATAAGTTCATGTGAAAGTAGCAAATTAACTCTGTATTTAAAAATACAGTTTTTTGAGTAACGAGGAAACATTAGCAAAACCAGCTAAGCCTTGATGTTTATTCATGTTCGAAGTGCATTATGGCATTTTCTGTGGACATTTTCTGACATTGCCTAATGGAGAGTGTGGGATCACAAAAGATTTTTCGTTCACTAAGGTTAAATCTAACTCATAGGGGAGGAAGGGCTCTGTCTCTTCATACCATTATACATTGTAATACTATAGAGTTGTGTTCATATTGCATGTAAGAAAAATTTTTGCTTTTCTTTAGAAATATAGGTATTAGTAACAGTAAGTATACAAAGAGGATTATGACAAATAGACCATTTCTTTAAAAATGGTAACTGTTGCATTGAAACACATCTGCTGACATATAATATGGATATTTAAAAATAACTTTAAATCAGTCTTTTAATATTTTGCTATTTGCTCTTATTTTCTCCCTTCTTTCTTCCTTCCTGGTCCACCCTCCCTTTCCTTCCTTCATTCCTTCTTTCTTCTGCTTTGTCAGAAGATATACAAGTAGCCAAAGGATCACGAGCCAAGCAGTTTGTCTTCTGCCATATTATCTTTTGATTCTGTTGATAAAGAAACAGCTTTTGAAATTACTTACAGCCCTTTGAAAGTCTGTTTTAGAACCCCAAAGGATATTTGAGGATTTTGAAAGGGAAGCCTCAGTAGATTCATTTGGTTAGACTCTTTTCCTAGGTTAAAAACATCGGGGAACTTAAATACATAGGAAAGGAGTTCATAAATAAAATTTAGTTTTTTTAGAAAGGGAATATTTTAATAACTGTAGTGTCCTATAAGAGACATCTTGTGGCTTTAAGATTAGTGATAGTGATAAGACCCACTCAAGCATCTCACAGGGCTGATATTACATGTAACTTAGCAGGATGCAACCTGGCCCAGGGATTTCCAGGAGACAAGGCCACCTCAGCACAGATGCAACTTTCATAAATATTAGAACAAAGCCTACCCTTACTAGATTAAACCTGCTCTATGAAAGAAACACTTGGTAATTGACCCAGACTGAATACATGTATAAGAAATGGGAAAGATCTCCCAAACTCTGAGAATGGTCCTCAAATAGAAGCCCTCCTAGTCAGTTGGTCATCTGACCTCTGACTATATCCGGCCCATGACACCAGCCAGCTCCTGCTTTCCTTGTAAGAGGATGAAATTTAAGTAAGTCAATGAGTGATGACACCCATTTCTATAGGAGGATCAAGGGAGAGTGGCCAGGGCCTGGCTGTGATCAAGAGATTGGGTGAGATCTGAGGAACACTCTACAGTGGGTCTGGCAGTTTTTGTTCTATTTTCACATCTGTCGCTGCCTTCTAACTTCACTTCATGCCTCTGTTTTGGAGGTAGACACCAGGCAAAATTTGCCAAAATTACTTTTAAGACCACTCTGGTCCCACAGGAAGGTGGGCTCCTAGGAGGAGAGTGGTAGGAATGCTGTAGGCTGGGGGACACCCTGGGCTTGAAGAGCCACCCACCAGCTGGTGTGTCTCTAGCCTCAGCTATGGGAGAGGAGCTCCTCGTCCCCAAAGGTCCTGGCATCATGACCCCACAGACCAAGAAGACTCAAGTACAGTTTCTCCACACAAAGCTTATCTGTTGCCCACCAACCAGGGAAAGAGACTTCTCCAATAGACCCCTGGTCTAATGCCGTTAGCAAAGTCACCAAATCACCAACGGGCATGTTGCTGCTATCTCTGTTCCTCTGCATGCTCCCAGTGAGACAGTGCGGCTTCCCCAGGGCTTTACCACCCCTACAATGCCTACTGGGTGCTGCTGGCAGCAGCCCACGCGCAGCACATCCAAATCACGGGGCTCCCTCACCTCAGAGTTGCCACTCTGCACCTGGTTGACCTGGAGGCCTGTGAGCTGCAGCGTGATCATCCTGAGTGTGCCAGATTACCCCCAGTGGCACCATAGGCATTGCCAGTCACCTCCTGGCCACAGGTAAGGAAGCAGCTGTCACCACCAGAAACAGCTAGGGTGAGGAAGAATGAATCCCAGATCCCAAAGCAAGCACTCTCTCTAGCAGGACTGGGTTAGTAACCGTCAGAGTTGGTTGTTACAAAGTGAGGTTCTTCCTTGTCTTGGCTCCCTTTGGCACACTCCGCTTCCTTTTCCACTTCTCTGCCATGCTGTGACGTGGCAGAGGCCTCACTGGAAGCTGGTCAGATATAGTGGGCAGATCTTTGACTCCTAGGCCTCCAGAATTGTGAGCCAAAGTAAACCTCTCTTCTTTATAAATTACTCAGTGTCCTGTTCTGGTGACTCTCCCTTACTCCTGTCCATTCTGTTATGACCACAGAAAATAGACTAAGAAAATTCTTATGGATAGAAGATGCATTCTTACCTTAAATCTTAGAAACCTCAGCATATGAGGGTTTTTTTTTTTACCTTATTAGGTCAGGAACTTTCACCTTTTCATGTAAAGGAAGCACTTGACAGCTTCTCTTTGGCATATCCAAGTTGCCTGCATCACTATTCTTGTGCTTTGGGACCACTGTCAAGTAAAATAAGTGTTACTGGAATGCAAGCACTGTGATACCACGACGGTCCATCTGATAACCATGGCGCCTCCTAAGTGACTGATGGGCGGGGAGTGCATGGTGTGGATCCTCCAGACAAAGGGATGGCTTACATCCTGGGTGGGATGGAGCAGGATGGCAAAAGATTTCATCAGACCACTCACAGCCACACCTCCTGGAAACACTCAGAGCCCTACTTGCTCTTGGCAGCCATATGAAACGGATAAAACCTGAAACTCTAGCTTGATTGGACCACCTCCAAGATCAACTTAAAAACTTATGAATTGTTTATTTGTAGATTTCCCATTAAAAATTTTCGGACTGTGGTTGAAATTGGGTATCTGAAAACATGGAAAACAAAACCTTGGATAAGGGGGTACTACTGTAGGCCTTTTGACACAGGCAGAAATTCGAAGCCTACTCAAACACCTGATGCGGAGGCCCAACAGGAAAGGTGCCACCTGGCTGTACTGTGTGTACTGAACAGGAAGGGTCTACAATTCACAGGCCAAGAATACAACAGCTGGCAGCTATCTCCAAAGATGGGAAGATTGATTTCATTACTTAACGATCCTGTCAAGTTCATCCAGGAAGCACAGTCAGGTGGGACTCTGGGCCCAGAGCAGGCAGGCGTGACAGAAGCTACTCCTGTGCTCTGTTGCATTGACTGTTAATGGCCTGGCAAGCAGCACACTCCAGCATGAGCCTTCTTACAACCAGGGCTGAAAGTGGATGATGTACCTACCACAAAGGAAGGAAAAGAGCTATTGAGACATTTAGGTGTGCTCCAGTGGGTTTATATACCTTCCGTCTTCACAGGACAGAGGCAACACTCATAGCCCTTAACCCCAACTTGAGTCTGTCTGGTTTATGAGGAGCTGCCTCGTGCACAAAAGCTTCTCTACCTTCACCTCACAGACACATTTTGGGCCCAGGCACTGCCTGTGCACCTCATATCAGGATTACAAGGGCCCCTGCCCCATCAGGCCCTCTTGGACCAGACATAGACTTCCCTACCTGCTGGAAGATACCTTCACCGTTAACACCCAGGATAGCCATGGAGACTGGCCCACCCACCTCGGCTAATTGCTACCTGGCATTTGCCTAGTAGGCCACCCCCACCTCAGTTTCTATGGCCTGCACCTCCTGGAAACCTCAGTTGTGCTGGGCAGCCATCTGGGATGGACAAGACCTGAAACTCTTGCTTCACTGGACCACCTCCAAGATCACACTTTTGCATCTACAACATCCTCCAGTGCATAGTGTCCACAGACATTACTGCTTAGTTCTGAGTTCTCCTGGTCCTCCTCTTCCATTCTGGCCTGTCACTGCTCTGCAATTAAGCAGCTCCAAGCCTGACACTGCCAAGTCCATTCAACTCCTTTTATATCCCTAGAGCCATTTTCCAAGTCCCAGTGTGCCTGCTGTCTTTCACTGCTCCAGGTGGCCCGACATTTCACATCGAGATGTTGCTTCTTGAGACCTATTCACTGATTACTCAGCACTGAAGTCACTGACAATTTCCACAACAGGGTCATTTTGGTCACCCACTGAGTGGCCAAACCCAGCTTGCTGAGCATCCCTTCACTAACCTTTAGCCACTTGTCCACTCTTCACAGTCAAGCCCTGGTTACTGTCAACTGCCCCTCCTTTGCCATTGGTGAGACTTCCCCCTATCCATGGTGAGACTGCCCCGTATCCACGGCTGAACCCTGCTCTCATGATCTCCCCTAATTGCTCAACCGGATGCTGGACTTGCCATACCCCCTCTGCCGATGCAGTTCAACTCCCACTAGGTGGTTCCAAGGATGCCACTCATTCCTGTCTTACCTTCATAATATGCTTTCTGCAGGACATCCCAGTGCTGATTGGGGTATCTGGACTCGCTGGCTGGGCACCTCTCACCTGGTCGCCCAAAGAGGGTGTAGAGGTCCTGTTCTGGTGACTCTCCCTTTCTCCTGTCTACAGTCTCACCTACCCCCTTCTTGGATTCTCTTACCTCTACCCTGACATGGGTAGAAGTCCCGCTAGTGTTCTGGGCCTCCTACCGCTTCCCTTTCTTGATGCCACAAGCATGCAGCGGGGGGAGTTGTGGCTGCCATCTTGCTAAATATTATATTCTCATTACAAGGAAGATTTGGAAGTATAGAATAGATTTCTAAAGCTGTGTCAGCAGTCCTGAAGTAGAAAATTTAATAATTTTTAAATTTAAAATAATAAGAAAATACAGTATTTTGTGTAAGAAACAGATGGACTTTAAGGTACCACTTTCTAGAAATTATAATACAAGCAGCTGTAGAATGGAAAAATTGTTCATTCTAAATCATTCTTAATTAAAAAGAAAAAATAATTCTAGTTTAGGCATAATCTGTATGAATAGATAGCCTTCTCAGAACTCCTCTAATTCCCCTTCTTATATAATTTTCTTTCCTTTCCTTTCCTTTCCCTCCCCACCTTCCTTTCTTTTTCTTTCTTTTCCTTTTATTCCTTTCCTTTTTTTCTCCCCTCCCCTCCTGTCTCGTCTCCTCCCCTCCCCTCCTCTCTCCTCTCCTCTCATCCCATCTCCTTTCCTTTCTTTCAGGCCTGGTTGTCCTTGGTGCTTTCATCACTCAGTGCTTTGTCTAATGAGCTAACAGTTTTCAATTCAGTATTCATTGTTTCAATTTAAAAAAATACCTTTTGCAGACAATTTTGTGTTTAGCTTGAATTTATTTTAGATCAACTTACTTTAAATTAAATGGTTATAAAACTTTTATGTCCTTACTCTGCTATAGATGTTATGCAATTTCATTGCCATGAATTTAAAAGGCCCATAGGAACAGAATACTAAAATATGACCAATATTAGAAATAATATGACTGTATAATGTTACAGACTACTGAGCCAAATGGTGGATATGGAAAGGTGCCTGAATTGTACAAAGGCAGGTTATTTGTCAAGGCAGTTTACTTAGACCATCCTGATCAGATAAATTACTCACTGTCCTCATGATGAAAATCAAGCGAAGCCTGGACTTAATTTTGATGGAGTGAAAAAGCTAATTGATGATGCGGAGGGGGATAGGAACCTCAGGAGAACGCACCTGGATTATTTCTCAGCTTGGTTTTGATATATGGGGTGTGTTGCAAGTAATTTATTACTAATGGTGAAAGCACTAAAATTGCACATGATCTGCCTTCTAAAAATACATACATTTGAGTGTAGTCAAGGTTATCTCAATGATATCATTGCTCTCATGTTCTTACAACTATGTTTTCTTAAGTGAGAGAGAAAGACTGGTGTTAACAAAAGTAGCAAGGAATGCCACATAATCAATAGCTTGTTTATCAGTATCCCCAGAAACACTGTAGAGAGCAAGCCTAACTAATATGTAGCTAATATATGTGGCAACTAAAAATGATTACAATGTTTTATTTTCAGGAAAAATGTATTTGAGTTTTGTGAAAACTGTGGTATACCACTGAGAGTATATCACCTATGAGACTATTATCAATAATAATATCAAGACTAATATCAATAATAACAATAATAGTATGAAAAATTGTGAGCATTCAATGCTCTTATGGCCAGAAAAGGGAACCCCGAATAGAGTCAGGCAAATACCCTGGCTTTGGGGAAACTTTAAAAATATTCAAGGAAAAAAATAGTTTTGACTCATGAAATTGAGTCTCAAGTAAGATTATGGTTAATGAAGAGAAATTTTTTAAAACCAAGAAATAATTCAAATAAAATGGGAGACAGCTCAGGAAAGTCAAATGGTTGTCTATTAATCTCAAATTTCAAATGACATGTTTATAAAATATAAGAAGGGAGAGTAACCAAAGGTGAATGGGGAAATGTAGCAGATCTACTACAAAAGTTCTATAAAGTAAGACCCAAATGAACTGAGGATTTTAAAAAAGGTAAAGATGACCTGTTTTTGAGGGAAAAAAGGTAAAGGTGACCAAAAGGAGCCATGAGGCTTTATTTTATTTTACTTATTTATTTTTCTAGAGATAGGGCCTCACTGTATTGCCCAGGCTGGAGTGCAGTGGCATGATCATGGCTCACTACAGCCTCAACCTCCTGGCCTAAACCTGTCCCCTCACCCTGACCTCTCAAAGGGCTGTGATTATAGCCATTAGCCACTGCATCAGACAGATGCTTTTTTAGTCAAAAAGATCAAGGAGGGGAGAGTGACAACAGCAAGATGTTGAATGGGAGGTCCCAGACTTCATGTCCCTTCAACAAAATGTCCAGCTAACAACTGTCCACAGACAAGAACTTTTGTGAAAAACCCCCTAAATTGGGAATGAGCCTGACACTAGTGTGGACCACAGAACTGGATAAAAACCACATTAAAATGGTAAGAGAAATGGTCTTATTTTGACCACATCTCTCCTCCCTTTTCCCCAAATTGGCACAGGGCCACACAGAACTTCCCCAGGTCCATGATTCTACTTTGTTTTTCCTTGGGTCATAAAATTTTATTGGCAGATCGGGGAAGAGCCAGAGGTAAGTGTCCCTTCCTTCTCATCCTCCTACCCAGGAGACACCCTTTAAAGGAAAGCAGAAGCCCAGGAGTCTGCCACCTTAGAGGATCTTGGAGGTGGACAGGTTGTTGTAGTGATCTTCCTGGCCCTCGAGCAGGCTGAGGTAGGTGGTGATCTCCTGCTCCAGCCACGACTTGATATCCATGAGCCACTGGTACTCCTGGTTCTGCCTCTCACTGTCAGCTAGCACATCACCCAGCTGAGCTTCAGAACTGCTGATCGGCACCTGGATCTGCACCAGCTGGGCTCCAAAGTGTGCTGGTGGCCTTCCAAGGCGGCTTTCATGCTGAGCTGCCACTGCAGCTCAATCTCAAGACCCTGGAGGGTGTGCCACAGGTCAGTGACCTCGGACCTGTACATCTGAAGCTGCTTTATGTGGCCAACAACCTCCTGGTTTGGTTCCTCAGTCTGGCTGGTGAACCAGCGTTCAGCATCTTTCCAGTTCTGCTCAGCCATGACCTCATGTTGGCTCTGCATGTCACTCAGGATGTTGGTGGCATCAGCGCCTGGAGCCGAATCCACTTCCACACTGACCTGGCCTCCCATCTGGCCACTCAGGGCATTAATTTCCCCCTCATGGTTCTCTTCAGGTAGGCCAGCTCTTCCTTCAGGCCTTCGGTCTGCATCTCCAGGTCGGTCCTGGCCAGGGTCAGCTCAATAAACACCCTGTGCAGGCCATTATATCAGCCTCCACACTCATGAGCAGAGTCTGCTCCCTCTCATACTTGGTTTGGAAGTCATCTGCAGCCAGACAGGCATTGTTGATCTGCAGGACAATCCTGGAGTTCTCATTGATGGCACCAAGAATCTTGTCCTGCAGGTCCTCGAAGGTCCTGTAGTAGTGGCTGTAGTCATGGGAGGGTCTGGGGCCCATGATTTTAAAATGGGAAAACAACAGAGACAGACATCCAGCTTCCCTAGCATTCTAAGGTGTGTCCCAGGAAGCTCAGACCAGTCTTGCCTTATGGGGGACACTGGAAGTAATGGCATGGTTAGACTGTCTGGAGTCAGTTAGAAACAAAAAAAGGAGACAGAGCTCACAGTGACCAGTGTGCAGATCTTGGCAGTAGCTCTGTGGTCCTGCCAGCTGTGGTGCCCAGACAGAGATACCAGCCAACAGCACAGCCCACGTCCAAAGCTGGACTGATCACTCCCAGAAGCGTGGTGGGAAATTCAACCTGGCTTTAGTCTCTAGACATCCAGCATCCAAGCCCAGCCTCAGAGCCTATTCAGGGAGATGCCCACAACATTGCATTTCTTCAAAGCACAGGTGCCAAACCTGTCCGACATGGGAGGCCAAAAAGTGGCTTGATCTGGCCCCAGAACCCACATTAAGGCACCACCCAAGCAGGGCAGCAAGCCTCAACTGTGCATTTCTGTGGCGTATAGCCTGTGGTCCCATTTGTCCCGAATGGCAACTTTGCTAACATCAAAACCCAGCCTGCAGCCCTGTCCAGCTGTGGAACCCAGACAGTGATACCACCCAGCCAGGGATATACCCTGTGACCTGGCCTGATCAGGGGCCATCACATTGCTTGGCCATCAGCTTCACCTGATAGCAGAGCCCAGCCAGTGGTCTCACTTTACAGCAGAGCCCAGCCAGCAGCTTCATACAACCTCAAAGCAATGGCAGTGGCCCAGCCAACCAGAGAACCTAACAGCAAGCTCTACCTACTGTGGCCATTACCAGCTGACCTATCCATAATCACAGGGTAGATTAAATAGTGAAAGTCTATCCCTGCCAAACAACACCTGTAGACTGTAAGAGGTGGCTGTCTCCTCAAATACGCAGGCACCAACCCAGGACACAAGGATTATGAAGAATCAGAAAATCATGACACCTCCAAAAGAAACTAATAAAGCTCCAATGATGGACCATAAAGAAAGGAAGATCTATAAAATGACTGACAAAGAACTCAGAATAATCCTTTTAAAGAAGCTCAGTGAACTACACGAATATATTGACAGAAAATTAAATGAAATTTAGAAAACAACACATGAACAAAATGAGAGGTTTGACAAAAAAATAAAGAAATAGGTACTTTAAAAAAATAGAAATCCTAGAGATGAGGAATACAATGACTGGACTGAAAACACTACATAGAAGACTTCATCATCAAACTCAGTCAAGATAAAGAAATAACCAGTGATCTCAAAGACAGAACATTTTAAATTATTCAGCCAAAGGAGAAAAAAGAATAAAGAATGTGTACAGGGGCCGGGCGCGGTGGCTCAAGCCTGTAATCCCAGCACTTTGGGAGGCCGAGACGGGCGGATCACGAGGTCAGGAGATCGAGACTATCCTGGCTAACACGGTGAAACCCTGTCTCTACTAAAAAAAATACAAAAAACGAGCCGGGCGAGGTGGCGGGCGCCTGTAGTCCCAGCTACTCCGGAGGCTGAGACCGGAGAATGGCGTAAACCCGGGAGGCGGAGCTTGCAGTGAGCTGAGAGCCGGCCACTGCACTCCAGCCTGGGCGACAGAGCGAGACTCCGTCTCAAAAAAAAAAAAAAAAAAAAAAAAGAATGTGTACAGGAATCATGCAACACCATCAATAGAACTAACATGCATATAATAGGAATTCAAGAAGAAGAGAGAAAAAAAGTGTCAGAAAGCATATTTAAAGAAATAGCACCTGAAAACTCCCCAAATTTGGGGGGAAAGATGCCAATATCTAGATACAGGAAGTGCAGGAGTTTGCAATCAATTTGAACTCAAGGAAGAGTTAACCAAGACATGTGATAATAAAACTATCAAAAATCAAAGACAAATAAAAAATTCTGAGAGCAGTACAAGATAACCATATCCCAGACAAAGAAAAGCTAAGAGAGCTCATTACCATAAGCTAAGGGAGCTCATAAGGGTACAAAGTTTCAGTTAGACAGGAGGAATGAATTATTTTAGATATAGTGTATAGCATGGTAACTATATTTAATAATAATGTATATTTCAAAGTTGCTAAAACAATAAATTTTAAATGTTCTTGCCACAAAAAAGGTAAGTATTGAGGTGATGGATATATCAATTAGCTTGATTTAATCATTTCATGTTGTATACATATGTCATAACATCACTTTGTACCCTGTACATATATACACACACGCACATATATATATATGCACATATATTATACACACATATATACACATACATATACACACACATATATACACATACATATATACACACATGCTATATATACACACACAGTATATATACACACACATATATATATACCTTGTGTGTATATATATATACATATGTACACACACACACAATTATAGTTTTGTCAATCCACGATTTCAAAAAGAACAAGGAAATAAGTCTACTTCCTAGAGATGATAACAGAAGGTATATCAGAGATGAGACAGCATCATTCAATTCCTAATTTTTTCTTCTCTCTTTTCTAGATTGGGTTTTAAATTGAATATGGAGAATAAACTATGAAAAGTAGAAATTGCAGCCCAAGATAAAAGAGGGATTGGCAAGCTAACTCCAAGGTGTTTAAAATGAGACCAGATAAATTATGTACCAGAGTGCAAATAGAATTTCCAGCTATAAACTGTTCGGTAGTCTTTGAAAAGTCACGGCAATTAGGAGAGGTACCACAAGATGACAGATAGGTACATTTCATCTTTATTTTTAAGAGAGGAACAGAAAGGATTCAGGAAATTATAGACAACTTGACTCATACTTGCAGATTTAACAATAGATTGTTTAAAATGCTGTAGTTTTTGAGCATTCAAAATGAATGTTAAGGTCATTAGTAACCAACAAATGTAAAGTAAGGACAAGCTTTGATACACTCATCTGATTTATTTTTTATGAGCACATAGATCAACGGATTGCTTGAAAATCAAATTGAAATAGCTAGTGATTGGTGTCTTCATGATATGATGGGGCAATATGGCATTGTCTCTTTTCAAAAGTGTCTATTAATGGCTTTATAGTCTCCAGTAGTGTGTCTTTACCCTATTTTATTCAGCATTTTTACCAGTGGCTGGATGAACATAGAGGCTTCTCAACTTTGTAGAGGGCATGAAAATAGACAGGGTATCTTATTTCAGTGCTTCTCACACTTTCACTGAATATTCCTAACGGAGGGGAAAATAAACACATACACCTGGAGAAACCAGGACAATTGTCCTAAGTGGCTGCCAGAAGAGAGACATTTCTATAAATTTTATCTTATTTAAACATTATGTAAATTTTACATTCTATGCCATGATTTTTTAAAATATAAACTAATTCTCCCTCTAGTCAATTTTATTTCTCTAGGTAAAACTGGCATTTCTGTGTCTTTGAATATCTCCCATGCTCTCCCAAAGTGCTAGGATTCTAACAAATGTTTTGCCATAGCTGTAAGCCTGTGGGTATAGAGAGCAGGAGCAGGAAGGTTGAGAGACTATAAGAAAGAGAAGAGGAGAGCTTAGGGCATATGCAAAATACAAACAAAATTACACCCAGAAGGTGAAAAACAAACCAGTGGCAATATACTGAACAAAGGCCTGAGACTTGGTAATCTGTAGCATGGTCTACAGGGAAGGGGCATGAAAGGGAGAGGACCAGAGTCGGAAGCCCTGGAAAAGCATTGCTATTAGGGGAAAAGGAGTTAGGGAAGGCGTGATGCCCTTCAAAGACATGACAATAGGAGAGAAGAAGGAAGGAAACAGAGAAAATTAAGTCCAAAGTATGGACATTGAGCATTTAATACAATTAATTGTAGATCAAGACTAAAACAAGAGTGGTCATATGGGTAGAATAATAATATATATACACTATTTATACATACTGACAGAGTGGAAAGAATGCACCTAAAAAATGGGAAGAGAAGAAAGTCAGGAATAGGAGAGTGGAAAAAATAATTGCCTGCTGTATAAGTAATATGAGGCAGTCAAAAATACTATTTAAAAATTATAGACCACACCAAAGAACATGTGCATATACATAACGGAGTACTATTCGGCCATAAAAATAATGAGAGCCTGTCATTTGCAACAGCATGGATGGAACTGGAAATCATTATGTTAAGAAAAATAAGCCAGACACAGAAAGACAAACATCACATGTTCTCACTTATTTGTGGGATTTAAAAATCAAAACAACTGAACTTGTGGACATAGAGAGTAGAAGGCTGGTTACCAGAGGCAGGAAGCATAGTGGGGGGATGGAAGAGAGGTAGAGATGGTTAATGGGTACAAAAAAAGTTAGATTGAATAAAGACCTACTATTTGAAAGCACAACAGGGTGACTATAGTCAATAATAATTTAATTGTACATTTGAAATAACTAAAAGAGTATAATTGGATTGTTTGTAACACAAAGGAAAAATGCCCTGAAGGGATGGTTGCCCCATTCTCCATGATGTGATTATTAGGCATTCAAAGCATCTCATATACTCCATAAACACATACACCCTCTGTGTACCCACAAACATTAAAAATTAAAAAAATTATAGACCCAACAGTAAAGTGCTAGAAAAAAAAGAGAATGAAAGACAATATAAGAGACACTAAAACAATGAGAACATAATGCATCTCTTCCTAAAAACGAGGTTAAAACAAAGACAAGCAAGACATCAAACAGAGAAAGAATACAACTATCAGTCTTTAAAGATAAAGAAAAGATCAAGGAAAACATATCAGGTTAGTTATAAGATTAAGAAAATTAGGCTGCCATCAGACTTCTTAAAAATGACACCTAAACTAAGGTAACAGCAGAACTGCATTTTTAAATTGAGGAGTATTCTCAAAAATAACTGGCCTGTATTCTGTAAAAATATCTGTGTCATTAAGCATTTTAAAAAGGCTGGGAAATTGTTCCAGATTAAAGGAGACTAAAGACTAAATAACGAGTAACATGTTAACCTGGACGGGAGAGGAAGAATGTAAAAAGGACATTATTGAGATAATGGAAAATATTAACATAAGAATGACTGATTAGGTAAAAGTATTATATCAATGCTAAATTTCTTGAATTTAACAGCTGAGATTATGTAAGATAATGAAGGAATATTCAATATTCATATTCTTAGGAGAGGCACACATAATATTAAAAAATAAAGGAACAAATGCAATCTATGTTGACTATAATGAGGCCTTGATTTTTTGATGTATTATGATGTATGCAACCTCATTTTAGTATATATTTGGAGATAGCAAGAGATTAACATTGCAAATGTAGCAAAATCTTAACAACTGGTGAATCTGGGTAAAGAATATTTTGGAACTCACTTGCAACTTTTCTGTGAGTTAGAAATTATTTCAAAGTAAAAAGAAAATTATTAAAAAAGGATAGTAGATCAAATACCAAAATGAAGTTAGGAAATAAAAACCTTGCTCAAGCCTCATCTCTAAATTGTAGATAGAAATCTGTTGTAAAACTATTTTTGTTCAGGTTGGCGATGCTTATGATTTTTATAAGCATGTTCCACATGTTCAACACGTACTGGAGAAAAGCACCAGCACCTTGATGAACATGATTAGATCAGGGTCCTTAGCTTGTTAAAGAAAAACTAACTTTGAAGGAGAAGTAATGAAAACTGAAAAATTGAAATTTGATATTAATGTAATTAAGGTGCATCTTTAATTTAATGGTGCACATGTATTATCAGAATATGATTACTTTAGACAGGCAGGCAATTTTGGCATTTGCTTAAACATGATCTACGCCATTTAATAGCCAATGTCCAAACACAGCAGCTGATTCTCTTTCTTCTGGACAAATGGAGTCCTTAACCCTGGGATATACTTATAAACTCAACATTTATTGAGTTAACTTCCCTTAGGACTCCATCACACCCCACCCATGCCCACACACCCCTGCCAATCCTGATATCATTTTACCCTTGGCAGAATCTTATTTCACTCTAGCAATGTGCACATTTGTAAAATGGAACATCTAGGGTTTTCATTTTCAAAGCATTGCTCAAGAGGTGTGTCCCACATCTTGGCTTTTAAAAATATATGTGTGTGTCTGTGTGTGCATGATTGAATGCCTGCAAGACAGTCTGCTTCTTGATAAACTGGCCCTGTAGTCATCTCTTGGAGTTCAAATAGATTTCTTGATGTATGGCTATAAGTTGATTGACTGTGATCATGTTTTAGAGACCAAACTCTCGAAGGAAATGACCACGTCTGTCAATTTACTAAAACAACATGTGGTTGTTTCATGTGTGTTACCACAATGACCAAGGAACTAAAGTATTTGGAGAATGCAGTTTTATGGTTCTGATATTCACTAATATTTTTGACTAGTCTGAGCCAAATTATTATCGTTTTTTACTTGGTGGCACAAAAAAGTCCTTAAAAAGGATAATCGAAGGTTAAAATGGATTAGTTGTTTCCTCATCAAAAAATCAAGGCCTCATTATAGTCAGCATAGATTGTATTCCTTGATTTGTTCATTCATTGATTCACCTATTCACTGGGAAGATACTTTATGTACTTGTAATTACTGGAGGCTGATAAAGAAAAAATAATGTTGGGCTCCTTTTTAAGCCAATTATATACAACTGGTTTGCTTTGTAATGCAAAAATTACTAACCATGAATTTTATATAATTAATTAACAGCTGAACACAGCGTAGAGAAAGAACTCAAAAAATGTTTGCTTGATATAATTCCATACACTGCATTAGCCTTTGTCAGGCTCAGCCCTTAATCTTGTAGGCCCCATAGTGAGGCTGGCTGAAGGGTCTACTTCCATTTGAAGGGGCCCATGTATTCTTGAGAGTGTGCAAACGCAGGGAGATGGGCTACAGTATCACAGACAGGAGGTATTTGTCTTGTTTTTCCAAAATGGAAATATCTTTTTTGTGTTTGGTGATTGTTAATGTATGAATTTTTTTCAAGCAACTTAGAAATGCATATAGTCAAAAGTTCTTACTTGTTCCATCTGCCACTTCTCCTAAAGATAATAATGATTAGTAATTTGTATATAGCTTTCTAGACTTTTAAATTCAAATAAACATTTTTTACATTAAATGAGATGAAATTACATGTTGTTCTGAAATCGGCTTTTAAAAAATAGCAATATATTGAGGGCATCATCCCATGTCAGTAGATAAAGACCAACTTCATCCCTTTACAATTTTCTCTAATAAGGATGAAGCACATTACTTTAGCCAAGTTCCTATTGATGAATAATGAGGTTGCTTCCATATTTTCGATATTATAAAGAATGCTCCAGTGAATATCCTAATTTGTTCATCTTTGCCTACATATCCTGTTTTCTCAGGATAAACCCCTAGACAGGATTGTTGAGTCAAAGTGTATTTAAAAATTGTAGTACGTATTTTCAAACTATTCTCAGCTGAAAGATTAGACTCCAATAGTGCATTAAAGTGTCTGTTTCCCACACCATTGAAATCACTGACATTATCAAATCATAGGCCGTCAGATAAGTACTCAAACATTTCTTCATTATTTCAATTTCAATTTCTTTTTTCTCGCTGAGATCAAATATCTATTGTGGTTGTTTATGCTTCTTTGTGAATAGTTAATTAGAGACTTTACACATTTTTCTATTGGGTTAGTAATCTTTGCCTTTTTAGTTTGTAAAAACATTGAACTCTTAAGGATATTAACTCATCATCTACTATATATACTGCAAGTATTCATCCCCTGTTTTTTATTTGTCTTTCAGCTTTTATTTATGAAGTTTTGAATAAAGAAGTTTTACATTGTTGTGTAGTATCAGTTCATATTACTCTTATGGTTTCTAGCCTTATTATCATGCTTGAAAAGGTCTCCTCATCCTGAAATTGCTTACATATTCTGCAAATGTTTTGGACTTTTCATAATTGTAGTTTACTTTGGAGTTTCTAATCTATATAAAATTTAATTTATGTATGATATGAAATAGAGGGCAAATATAATGCCAAACGGGGTGAATTTAAATTAACTTCGTTTGTAAATTTTAAAATATTTTTTGGAACTATACAGTAGAAAGATCAGACTTGTATGAAATGTAATACATTTACAGTGAGCGTTAGGGAAAATAATATAGCTGAGAAAAACATACCTCTCTGATTATCTCAGTCATCTCTGAGGTGAACTGATCACGAGGGTTACTACTTATGAGTTGTGGAACACTGAACCACAAGACGGATATATGATCTGCTTAGGTAATCTGCATCGTGGGACAAGTGAATGACATATGTTTTGGCCATTCTATACATTCTAAGAATTATTGAGGGGGTGGAGTTCCATTGTTTTTTTTTTTTTTTTCTCTCTCTCTAAAGCAGAGTTCTCAATCTTAAATGTTCCATTGGAATCACTTGCTTTTATTTTATTTTATTTATTTTTTTGCAATCAGCTTTCTCAGGTTGAAGTGATCAATTGCTTTTAAAAATGCTCCTGCCAGACCCTGGAGATTCTGATTTTATTGGTCAGGGCCTACCGGTCTTGGATTTTAAAAGCTCCCCAGGCGATTATATAGTGCATGGCTAAGGTTGAGAACCTCTGCCTTAAAGATTCCTAATGATGCCTATCTGATATTATTTGCTAAAAGTTTAACCATGATTCAAGTAATATTTCTCTAAATTTCAGTGCTAAGGCCTTCCCATCCTGGGCCATAATCCATTGTTCTAAGGAAACCACTAGGACCTTGGTATTAGGTTGATAAAATCTACACACTCTTCTAAATGTATTTGAATCTACACAACGGATTTAAGAGAACTGAAGAACTGTTCAGTCTAATAAAAGTTTTCAGAATAATTTCCCATAACAGTGAATTTATTAATTTGTTTTATAAGTATTACTTTCTACTACAATTTAATTGCATTCAAAATGGAAAACTTTTGCAAGAGCTTTGTAAGGCAAAATGTTAACATGAGTTGTTCATTTTTCATTTTCCTTTTTAATAAAGCAACATAACAACATACCAATTATGGATACTAGAGCCCCTGTTGGCACACAGTTTTCCTTACTTTCATGCAGGTGAATTACTCAAAGCCAAGTGTTAGACTACCAGAGCACAACTTGCTTTAGATTTACTGAACTAAATATCCAACAGACTTTTGCTCAACATAACCAGCATAAAACAAACGCATGCAATCTAAGGGGATCTCAGGTGAAACATTCCCTTGAGCATCAGCTGTACCTTCTTGGTGCCAGGTAGTAAACGTCACTGGGGAAATCGCTGTGAATATCATTCTTTCTGTACCTGAGAAATGTCACCTTCTCAGGAATGCAATTAACTGAGTGTTCAGGAACATAAAAAAGCATGTGAAATAAACTGGTAGGTGCTGAAAATTTTCCTTTCTTCATTTCAAAATAAATAGCATGTTTATAGCAAACTAAGTAAAAGGCCTATTATTGGGTTTTGGTGAGCCTGGTGTTCTCTAACTCTTGATTTGTTTCCTTTATAATCAGTAATTTCCAAGTGAATGTTAAGTAAGGGTCAGTAAGTGTGAATTACCCCAAGCTATGTGGCGTGTTGGAAAAAATAAGATCAAGGGGTGATCAAATGAAGTTCTAGTTTAAAATAAATTAATTATAGCACAGATCAATTTGTTTAGATATTGTCCAGCCAAAAAATTCATTCCTGTGACCTGAGCCAAAGTCTTCTGACTTTGTGCTTAGTTGGCCTCCTCCTTGTCCCTCCCATCCAAGAACAGCATGGACAGCTGTGACCCAAAACAGGGTGTGTCTCTGGCTATGGGACTCAGATGCCACACTCTAGATTTTCTCTCTCATCGTGACATTTGAGGTTGAGATCCACATGTTGGCTTTGCTTCCTGGGCAGCTGGGAGGTTGTATAGGGTCACAGGGCTTCTCACAGGGGTGCACTGCTTCCCCTTCCCAGTGGCCTAATTTCCCTCTAGGGTAGAAGTGACACATTTCTGTTCCCCTTGCAGATTCCTCAAAAGTTTCCAAATGATCAAGTGGGTTTTTGCCTTGGACTGATGCTGTATTTTGGGGACAATTTCCATAAGGGAGAGGCACTTTACATAACCATCAGCCTTGTGTAGGCTATTATTGCAGCATTTTTGAAAACTATTTGCCAACGAGTTGATTTTTTGAGTCTTTATGTTTGTATACATGCGCACACACACATGCACATGTGCTACAAGATGTATTTTTCTGCTTCTCTTCACTTTTAACCCACTGGTCATTCATTTATTGACTTGACAAAGACATACTGAGTGCCTGCTCTGTTGCAGACAGTGTCTCTGGATTGACAAAATGTCTGGTCATGTGACTTAGGAATATGGCAGAAGCACTTTGGAGAAGTTTCCTCTGAGATCATTAACTTTGAATGAAAAAATAGGGTGGTCATCAAGCAGTAATATATTTTCAGGACTCAAAAAAAGAATAAGTGGGATTTTTTTTTTTTTTTTTTTTTTTTTGAGACGTAGTCTTGCCCTGTCGCCCAGGCTGGAGTGCAGTGGCATGATCTTGACTCACTGCAAGCTCCGCTTCCTGGGTTCACGCCATTCTCCTGCCTCAGCCTCCTGAGTAGCTGAGACTACAGGTGCCCACCACCACGCCCGGTTAATTTTTTGTAGTTTTAGTAGAGAATGGGTTTCACCGTGTTAGCCAGGATGGTCTTGATCTCCTGACCTCGTGATCCACCCGCTTCGGCCTCCCAAAGTGCTGGGATTACAGGTGTGAGCCACCGCACCCGGCCAGAGTGGGAAAATTTTAAGATCCAGGCTCTTTTCCCAGCACAAGCCTTCTCAGTTGTGTGATTTTGAGTTAATCTGAAGGGTTTGGTATAGTTTCATTTGTTTTTGTAGTACTATAGGAATCACGTTCCTATACTGAAACTACACCAAACCCTTCAGATAAATGTCAAGGCTATCTTACGTGTTTGTTGAATCCAGAAGATCCTGTGGCTGTCATATATAAATTATCAGTGATATAATCATAAAGGATTTCTAACTTTTAATTTGATTTTATGGTTTTTGTACTCCTCTCTGTAAATGTAGGAGATAAGAAATTGTTTTTCTCCATAAATGAAAAAAATCTTCAATTTATAGCCCAAAGACATGTCTTTGTCTTTTAATCCCTATGCCAATATTACCCTCTTGGTGCTATGTTTTCTGCCACTCTCAGGACTAGACATTTATGTTTTCCTGAAAAACTGGTGACTCATGAGACCAACTCTTCTCATTGAAGACTCAGATGAGGTAAGATTGCTATAAATGAAATATTCCACATGGAAACTGGCTTAAAAAATTTATAATGATCAGAGAAATGCAAATCAAAACCACAATGTGATACCACTTTACTCCTGCAAGAATGGCCATAATCAAAAAATCAAAAAATAGTAGATGCTGGTATGGATACGGTAAAGGGAAACACTTCTATACCGCTGGTTGGAATGTAAACTAATACCACCACTATGTAAAACAGTGTGGAGATTCCTTAAGGAACTAAAAGTAGAACTACCGTTTGATCCAGCAATCCCACTACTAGGTATCTACCCAGAAGAAAAGAAGTCATTATATGAAAAAGATAGCTGCACACACACAATTATAGCAGCACAATTCACAATTGCAAAAATGAGGAACCAACCCAAATGCCCATCAATCAACAAGTGGATAAAGAAACTGTGATATATATATACACAATGGAATACCACTCAGCCATAAAAAGGAATGAATTAACAGCATTTGCAGTGACTTGGATGAGATGGGAGACTATTATTGTAAGTGAAGTAACTCAGGAATGGAAAATCAAACATAGTATGTTCTCACTCTTAAATGGGAACTAAGCTATGAGGATGCAAAGGGATAAGAATGACACAATGGACTTTGAGGACTCAGGGGGAAAGGGTGGGAAGGGAGCGAGGTATAAAATACTACAAATTGGGTTCAGTGTATATTGCTCGGGTTATGGGTGCACCAAAATCTCAGAAATCACAACTAAAGAACTTATTCATGTGAACAAACACCACCTGTTCCCCAAAAACCTATTGAAATAAAAAAATTAAAAAACATATAACTGCATTACATTGTTACTTTAACACTTGAATATAAGAAAAACACTTAACACTGTAACAAACTTGACAGAAAGTGATGGAAAGTCTCATTTTGAAGAGATACAGTGGTGGGCTAACTCCAGATGTTCTCAAAGGAGTTTTGAAAGAAATACTTTAATACATCCATACATATATATCAAAAAATAGTCAGAAGGGAAACTAAGTAAGGTAGAAATAGAAAATGATCATACAAAATAAAACTGATTAAGCACATGTATTACCAATATATCCCTACTTTCAATCATTATGTTCAGTAAACATCTATTTTTTTAGTCACTGTCTGGGGAAAAGTGTCCTGTTGAGGCTTTGTGTTTCTCTTCCTATGCTGCACATATGTGATGTGTTGATAAAAAGTTAATTTGCTGGCCAGGCACAGTGGCTTAGGCCTATGATCCTAGTACTTTGAAAGGCCAAGGCAGAAGGATCAGTTGATGCCAGGAGTTCAAGACTAATGTGGGCAATCTCTACACAAATTAAAAAAAAATTAGCCAGGCATGGTGGCATGTGCCTGTAGTCCCAGCTTAAGTCTCATATCAACTTAATTACAATGGGCAATATAGAGACTTGAAATTTTAAGCCATACATCCTCTGGAGAATATTTTTAATCTTAACACCTCAATTTTTAAAGAGAATGTTTGTTTTTGACTCAGAATGCTCTTGACATGAACTATCAGGACTAGGTTATAGAACCCTTACATATATGAAGTCTTGAATTCTGCATGAAATTTTTAGTAGTTTAGCTGTGACTCAGCTAGAAGCAGGAGAACACTCTAAAGAGTCTGATATGGTTTGGCTCTGTGTCCCCACCCAAATCTCATGGTGAATTGTAATCCCCAGTTTTGGGGGAGGGACCTGGTGTGAGGTGATTGGATCATGGGTGTAGATTTCTACCTTGCTGTTCTCGTGATAGTGAGTGAGTTCTCATGAGATCTAGTTGTTTAAAAGTATGTAGCACCTCTCCCTTCACTCTCTCTGTCTCCTTCTCTGCCATGTGAAAATTGTGCCTGCTTCTCCTTCACCTTCTGCCATGACTGTAAGTTTCCCAAGGTATCCCCAGTCATGCCTCCTGTGGAACTGTGAGTAAATTAAACCTCTTTTATTTATAAACCACCCAGTCTCAGGTATTTTTTTACAGCAATGTGAGAATGGACTAATACAGTCTGCCTTTAAAATGTTTTTTTCTACTGGTTTGATCACCAATATCCATGTTTTGCTATTTAAAGAGAAATTATTTATCAGAGCTCTAGAGCTAGAACAAAGCAAATTTTATTAATCTGGGTTCCACCAATTAAGTCTGC
This sequence comes from Piliocolobus tephrosceles, assembly GCF_002776525.5. Lineage (NCBI taxonomy): Eukaryota > Metazoa > Chordata > Mammalia > Primates > Cercopithecidae > Piliocolobus > Piliocolobus tephrosceles. The sequence goes on from NC_045436.1 coordinate 89,780,411, forward strand.
AAAATTATTTGTTTGTTTGGAATGGCTTTTTTGTTGCATTGTTTATACAGAAAAATTTTGCCACTTTGCAAATTAGTATGCAAAAATTTGTGGTGTCTTATTTATCTATTTAAAATCCATTTTTCTGAGAAAAGTAAAGTTCTCAAACTTCTCAATTTAATTCTGTATTACCAGATGTTGCTAATTATGAATACGTTGTTACGCTCTCCTCTTTTTCTTCCATGTAAGTTTTAAAATATATTTTTATTATGACTCATTTCATCATATTACAGTATCTAGCACATGTCTTTTCCTTCTTAGATAAGGCACGATTGTATTGGGTCTTACTCCGTTTTTTAAATCTAGACTAGTGCTTTGCATAAATAAATATTTGCTGAGTGAATAACATTAACTCAATAACAATAAGCATTTGTGAGTGCTTTCAGTAAATATTTGTTGAGTGGATAAAGGACAGAATGACGACTAGTCTCCATCTGAAGAGACTCTGTGAGGCAAAGGAGAGTGTGAAATGGTAACAGACTGCAACTAGGAGTCCCGAGGTGACAGTTTCACCATTAAGGGAAGAGTAGGTAGTGTGGTAGTGAAGGCAAGGAAAGTAAACTTGACTTTTCAAAAAATTAGGTTAACTCTTCCTAGGTTAATACTTCCAACTCCTAGGTAGTATGTAGAGAGTTCTGGGGTGTTTTCAGTTATAAGAATGATTGTGCGGGGTGGGGGTTGTCTGATTGGCAATTATTGGTAGGGAGACAGGAATGTTAGATGTCCCCATGTATTAGAAAGTCCCACACATAAAGAGTTTCCCAAATCTCAAACAGCCCCTGGATATTCTGCTGGATTTTCAGGCTAATGGAGCACATTTTTGTGTAATTATCTGAGCCTAGACCAGTGTTTCTCAAACTTTAATAGGCATATGAACCACTTGGGGGCCTTCATGTAGTGAAGGGTTTTTTTTTTTTTTTTTTTTTTGTATTTTTAAATTGATATATCATAGATGTATATAGTTTTGAGGTACATGTGGTGTTTTAATACATGTATACAATGTGGAATGATCAAGTCAGGTAATTGGGATGTCCATTAACTGCAACATTGATCCTTTCTTTGTGTTGAGAACATTACAATTCTTCTCTTCTAGCGATTTTGAAATCTACAATAAGTTATTATTTATTATAATTTCCCTACTGTATTATTGAATATTAGAACTTATCCTTTCTATCTACTTATATTTATGTAATGAAGATTCTAATTCTTCAGGTCTTATGCGGGGCCTGAGAGTCCCATATAACCAGCTCCAGGTGATGCGAAGACCCTGGTTCACAGGTCCCCCTCCCAGAAGGTGTGATGGAACTGACTGAGGTGAGTCCTGTGCATCTGCAGCATTGAAGGCTTCCTGGGCTGTTTTAATATGCAGTCATGGTTAACAATTACTAGCCTAGAGACTAACTCTTTTTCCATATAAACACAATGTATTTTTTACACGGTTTTATGTACAGGGCATCTTTTATGATACCATGTAAATGGAAGAAAGGCTGTACTTTGATTTTTTAAAACTGTTCCTAAGAGCTGGTTCACCCTTCGGAAAGATGAGCCCCTGATGGCAAGACCAGTCATAGTATTTGAGATGTTAATTCATTCCATCTGTATTGGTAGCTTTTGAATTCACAGTGATCCACCTACCTTGGTAAGTTTTTGACACTTTTAATGGGGCTTCCCTAGTATAATCATGCCCAAACATTTATATATTTATATACATATCTTGATTTACTTTCTTTTTATTTCTCATTTATAATACGATTAATAATTACGTTGATTTTTTAAAAATATGTGGACAGGGAGATTATTATCTGTCAAGGTTATTTTGGGATATTAGTGGGGGAATTGGGTCTGATAGAGCTGAAAACTTCCGAATCAGAATGGAGGGCAGGGGAGCGCCATCATAGGCAGCAGACTTGAGGAAAGGGGCTTTAGGCCATAAGAGAACTGAACATAGTGTCTTCACCTGAAGGTCAGTGGATGGCTTCGTAAGTCTCATTAAAATTATGCCTTTTTTTTTTTCTTTTAGACAGTCTCACTCTGTCACCCAGGTTGGAATGCAGTGGCACAATCTTGGCTCACTGCAACCTCTGCCTCCCCAGTTCAAGCGATTCTCATGCCTCAGCCTCCTGAGTAGCTGAAATTACAGGTGCACCACCACGCCTGGCTAGCTTTTGTATTTTTAATAGCGACAGGGTTTTGTCATGTTGGCCAGGCTGGTCTCAAACTCCTGACTTCAAGTGATCTGCCTGTTTCGGCCTCTCAGAGTGCTGGGATTATAGGCATGAGCCACTGCACCCAGCCTAAAATTACAGCTTTAAATAACAAAAATTTAAATCAAAAAGGAAAAAGCCCATAATCTGACTGCCTATTCAAATAAACTATTTTCATTTCTCTGTGTTTCTTATCCATGTATATGAAAATAAAAAATAATATAATTGTAGAGTAGATAAGATTTTGCATTTTTTCTATTAATATTGTGGTAAACACTTCCCTTTTAATGACTGTATTATGTTCTTAGAACAATGTCTTAACAATCTCTCTAATTATAACTGAAAATGGTTTTAAATGTTTACTATTATGAATAACATTACAATATATATTTGTGTGATTAGAATTTCTTTTTATAGTGGAGAGATTATTCCTTTAGGGAGAATTGACAGGAGTGAGATCACATAGTCAACACCTATGAATATTTTTATGGTTCTAAAATGTGTTGCCACATAACTTGCTGGAAGGGCTATACCAAATGCAAGTTGGCTTTTAAAGGTCAAACTTATTTTGATACAAGATCAACATATGTGCCACATTAACTAACCATTTATCAACTGGTGAGAAATAAAATTATCATTTCTTAACATACAGAATAAGAATATAATCCAGGAATTGTGCCAACATCTTCATGTTATGAATGGGCCAGGCAATCACAAATCTCAGTTCTTTTCATTTTGGTCATAATTTTTTTTTTTAATTGTGATGTAGTTTTGCTCTGTCATCCAGCCTGCAGTGCAGTGGCAAGATTTTGGCTCACTGCAACCTCTGCCTCCTGGTTTCAAGCGATTCTCCTGTCTTGGCCTCCCGAGTAGCTAGGATTATAGCACCTGCCCCCACACCTGGCTAATTTTTCTATTTTTATTAGAGATGGGGTTTCACCACGTTGGTCAGGCTGGTCTTGAATTCCTGACCTCAAGTCATCCGCCTGCCTCGGCCTCCTAAAGTGCTGGGATTCAGGTGTGAGCCATCACGCCTGGCCCTTTGGTCATAATTTTAAAGTAGATCCCCTCTTCTCTTAAGTCACATTTTGGACACACTGTGACCCAAGCCTCAGGTATGATTGTTTCCATCCTTCTTTTTGCCACAGCATACGTGAGAGGGCTGAGGCTGTAATTTTACTTGTGTATATGCATGTTAGACCTCAATTTACTTCATAATCTATAACACTTGAGAGGATTAAAAATGAAGATTATGACCGGTGAGATGGCTCATGCCTGTAATCCCAGCACTTTGGGAGGCTGAGGTAGGAAGGTTGCTTGAGCCCAGAAGTCTGAGACAGCCTGGGCAACATGGCGATCCCCATCTCCACAAAATATTTTAAAAATGAGCCAGGTGGCATGTGCCTGTAGTCCTAGCTACTTAGAAGGCTGAGGCGGGAGGAGCCCTTGAGGGGTTGAGGCTGCCATGGGCTGTGATTTTACCACTGCATTTCAGCCTGGACCACAGAGTGAGACCCTGTTTCAAGAAAAAAAAAAAAAAAAGAACGAAAATTACAACTGTGAGAGGTGATAACATGCCAGCATCCCCCCATCAAGTCCAGCAGGCGCTGGCTGGCCGCGCTGGCTGGCCTCAGTGGGAGGCTCACTGAGCCCACCGCCACCTGTAAACACAGGCTGGCCCACGTGCAGCACGAGCTCCTTGGCTCAGCCAAGACGTGAAGGAAAAGTGGAAGCTGGTTCCAGACAAACCAAAGCTCCCAACTCTGATAAGTCGGGGGTTGTTAGAGAGCCCTTTCCCAGAAAGCCTGACACCACTGTCTTTAGTCCGGGTCCGCGCTAGTCGTCTTTAACTGGCCGACAGGTGCCTGGTATTAGCCCCTGAATTCTAAGGAAAAATAGGACAGAATACCAAGTGAAAGGGGTCTGATGGTACTCACCGCTTGGCGACAGGGGTTAGTCTCACCGCTTGGCGATAGGCAATAGTCTCACCGATAGGCGACAGGCGATAGTCCCACTGCTAGGCCATGGGCGATAGTCCCAACTATCCTATGTATCCTGACCCTTGCCCCCTGGGTCCTAATGCCTGCCAGATAAACTTCCTCTAGCCTCTCTTCTCTGAGGCTAGTCCTGCTTCTATAAATCACTCCCTGTCTCTGGTGCTTTTCTAGTTTCTCCTATAAGAATGATTTCCAGTATAAACTCCAGGACTCTGTTACCTTCCTTAGGCACCAATCAGAAAGACATAATTTTTGCCCAAAGCGCCGTCCGTGGGGGGACTACCTGGAATTTTAGGATCCCTCCTCAGACTAATAGGCCTAACAAAAGCTATTCCTGAAGCTAGGATATGGGGAGCGTCAGAAATTGTATCCTTCCTGTTCATATAAGTGAGGACAAAAGGTGTCACTCTTCCAACCCTGGAGATCCCTTCCCACCCTCAGGGTATGGCCCTCCACTTCATTTTGGGGGCATAACATCTTTATAGGACACAGGTAAGATCCCAATACTAACAGGAAAATGCTTAGGACTCTAACAGGTTTTCGATAATGCGTCTGTAAGGGCCACTAAATGCAACCTTCCTCGGTCCTCCTTGTGGTCTGGGAGGAAAACTAGTGTTTCTGCTGCTGCGATGGTGAGCGCAACTATTCCGATCAGCAGGGTCCAGGGACTGTTGTGGGTTCTTGGGCAGAGGGAGAAACAAAACAAACCAAAAGCACGGGAGGTTTTGTCTTTCAGATGGGAAATACTCAGGCATCAATATGCTCACCCTTGAAATGCATCCTAAGCCATTGGGACCAATTTGACCCACAAACCCTGAAAAAGAGGTGGCTTATTTTATTCTATACTAAGGCCCGGCCCCAATATTCTCTCTCTGATGGAGAAAAATGGCCACCTGAGGGAAGTATAAATTACAATACTATACTGCAGCTTGACCTTTTCTGTAAGAGGGAAGGCAAATGGGGTGAAATACCTTATGTCTAAGCTTTCTTTTCATTGAAGGAGAATACACGACTATGCAAAGCTTGCAATTTACATCCCACAGGAAGACCTCTCAGTTTACCCCCATATCCTAGCCTCCCTATAGCTCCACTTCCTATTAATGATAAGCCTCCTCTAATCTCCCCCACCTGGAAGGAAACAAGCAAAGAAATCTCCAAAGGACCACAAAAACCCCCAGGCTATCGGTTATGTCCCCTTCAAGCTGTAGGGGGAGGGGAATTTGGCCCAACCCGGGTACATGTCCCCTTCTTCCTCTTTGATTTAAAGCAGATAAGGCAGACCTGGAGAAGTTTTCAGATGATCCTGATAGGTACATAGATGTCCTACAGGGTCTAGGGCAAACCCTAGACCTCGCTTGGAGAGATGTCATGCTACTGTTAGATCAAACCCTGGCCTTTAATGAAGAGAGTGCAGCTTTGGCTGCAGCCCGAGAGTTTGGAGATACCTGGTATCTTAATCAAGTAAATGATAGAATGACAGCTGAAGAAAGGGACAAATTCCCTACCAGTTAGTAAGCCATCTCCAGTATGGATCCCCACTGGCACCTTGACTCAGATCATGGGGACTGGAGTCGTAAACATCTGTTGACCTGTGTTCTAGAAGGACTAAGGAGAATTAGGAAAAATCCCGTGAATTATTCAATGATGTCCATCACAACTCAGGGAAAGGAAGAAAATCCTTCTGCCTTTCTTGAGTGGCTATGGGAGGCCTTAAGAAAATATACTCCCCTGTCACCCGAATCACTCAAAGGTCAATTGATCCTAAAAGATAAGTTTATTGCCTAATCAGCTGCAAATATCAAGGGAGAGCTCCAAAAGCAAGCCCTGGGCCCTGAACAAAATCTGGAGGCATATTAAACCTGGCCACCTCAGTGCTCTATAATAGGGACCAAGAGGAGCAGGCCCAAAAGGAAAAGCGAGATCAGAGAAAGGCCACAGCCTTAGTCATGGCCCTCAGACAAACAAACCTTGGTGGTACAGAGAGGACAGAAAATGGAGCAGGCCAATCAACCTGTAGGACTTGTTATCAGTGTGGTTTACAAGGACACTTTAAAAAAGATTGTCCAACGAAAAACAAGCCACCCCCTTGTCCATGTCCGCTATGCCGAGGCAATCACTGGAAGGTGCACTGCACCAGAGTGCAGCGGTTCTCTGGATCAGAAGCCCCCATTCAGATGATCCAACAACAGGACTGAGGGTGCCCGGGGCAAGCGCCAGCTCATGTCATCACCCTCACTGAGCCCTGGGTACGCTTAACCATTGAGGGCCAGGAAATTGACTTCCTCCTGCACACTGGCACAGCCTTTTCAGTGTTAATCTCCTGTCCTGGACGACTGTCCTCAAGGTCCGTTACCATCCAAGGAATCCTGGGACAGCCTGTAACCAGGTGTTTCTCCCACTTCTTCAGTTGTAATTGGGAGACTTTGCTGTTTTCACATGCCTTTCTTGTTATGCCTGAAAGTCCCACACCCTTATTAGGGAGGGACATATTAGCCAAGGCTGGAGTTATTATCTACATGAATATGGGGAACAAGTTACCCATTTGTTGTCCCCTACTTGAAGAGGGAATCAACCCTGAAGTCTGGGCATTGGAAGGACAATTTGGAAGGGCAGAAAATGCCCGCCCAGTCCAAATCAGGCTAAAAGACTCCACCACTTTTCCTTATCAAAAGCAATATCACCTAAGGCCTGAAGCTCATAAAAGATTACAGGATATTGTTAAACATTTAAAAGCTCAAGTCTTAGTAAGGAAATGCAGCAGTCCCTGCAACACCCCAATTCTAGGAGTACAAAAACCAAATGGTCAGTGGAGACTAGTGCAAGATCTTAGACTCATCAATGAGGCAGTAATTCCTCTATATCCAGTTGTACCCAACCCCTATACCCTGCTCTCCTCAAATACCAGAGGAAGCAGAATGGTTCACTGCTCTGGACCTCAAGGATGCCTTCTTCTGTATTCCCCTGCACTCTGACTCCCAGTTTCTCTTTGCCTTTGAGGATCCCACAGACTACATGTCCCAACTTACGTGGATGGCCTTGCCCCAAGGGTTTAGGGATATCCCTCATCTGTTTGGTCAGGCACTGGCCCAAGATCTAGGCCACTTGTCAAGACCAGGCACTCTGGTCCTTCAGTATGTGGATGATTTACTTTTGGCCACCAGTTCGGAAGCCTCGTGCCAGCAGGCTACTCTAGATCTCTTGAACTTTCTAGATAATCAAGGGTACAAGGTGTCTATGTCGAAGGCCCAGCTTTGCCTACAGCAGGTCAAATATCTAGGCCTAATCTTAGCCAGAGGGACCAGGACCCTCAGCAAGGAATGAATACAGCCTATACTGGCTTATCCTTGCTCTAAGATGTTAAAACAGTTGCGGGGGTTCCTTGGAATCACTGGCTTTTGCCGACTATGTATCCCCAGATACAGCGAGATAGCCAGGCCCCTTTATACTCTAATCAAGGAGACCCAGAGAGCAAATACTCATCTAGTAGAATGGGAACCAGAGGCAGAAACAGCCTTGAAAACCTTAGAGCAAGCCCTTGTACAAGCTCCAGGTTTAAGCCTTCCGACAGGAGAAAACTTCCCTTTATACATCACAGAGAGAGCAGGAACAGCTCTTGGAGTCCTTACTCAGACTTGTGGGACAACCCCACAACCAGCGGCATACCTAAGTAAGGAAATCGATGTAGTAGCAAAAGGCTGGCCTCATTGTTTACAGGTAGTTGCGGCGGTGGCCATCTTAGTGTCAGAGGCTGTCAAAATAATGCAAGGAAAGGATCTCACTGTCTGGACTCCTCATGATATAAATGGCATACTAGGTGTCAAAGGAAGTTTGTAGCTATCAGACAACCAACTACTTAGATACCAGGCGCTACTCCTTGAGGGTTCGGTGCTTCAAATACATATGTGCATGGCCATCAACCCTGCCACTTTTCTCCCAGAGGATGGGGAACCAATCAAGCATGAACCGCCAACAAATTACAGTCCAGATTTATGCCGCCCAAGATGATCTCTAAGAAGTACCCTTAGCTAATCCTGACCTTAACCTATATACTGATGGAAGTTCATTTGTGGAGAATGGGATACGAAGGGCAGGTTAAGCCATAGTTAGTGATGTAACCGTACTTGAAAGTAAGCCTCTTCCCCCAGGGACCAGTGCCCAATTAGCAGAAATAGTGGCATTTACCCAAACCTTAGAACTGGGGAAAGGAAAAAGAATAAATGTCTATACAGATAGCAAGTATGTTTATCTAATCCTACATGTCCACGCTGCAATATGGAAAGAAAGGGAGTTCCTAACCTGTGGGGGAACCCCCATTAAATACTACAAGGAAATTATGGACTTATTTAATGCAGTGCAAAAACCCAAGGAGGTGGCAGTCTTACACTGCCAAAGTCATCAGAAAGGGGAAGGAGAGGGGAGAACAGCAGCATAAACTGCTAGCAGAGGCAGGGAAAGACCAGCAAGAAGGAAAGAGGAAAAGAGACAGGAAGTCAGAGAGACAGAAGGAAAGAGAAGAAGTGACAAAGGAGCCAAAGACAGAGAGAGAGAGAGATAGAAGTAGTCAAGGAAAAACAGTGTACCCTATTCCTTTGAAAGCCAGGGTAGATTTAAAGCCTATAATTGATAATTGAAGGTCTTCTCTGTAACCCTATAACATCGTAATACCACCTTGTTGTCAGTGCAAACAAGGGCATAGCCTGAAATCACTGAGGCCACTGACAACCCATAGCCTTCCTATCAAAAATCCTTAACCCAGCAAGTTTTCCTAACAGGGGATCTAAATCTTCATTGCCATACAAAGGTTTGACCAGACATAGGAGGAACTCCCTTCAGGACAGGACGATAGATGGTTCCTCCTGGGCGATTAAGGAAAAAGACACAATGGGTATTCAGTAAGTGATAAGGAAACTCTTACAGAAGCAGAGTTAGGAAAATTGCCTAATAATTGGTCTGCTCAAATGTGTGAGCTGTTTGCATTCAGCCAAGTTATAATCTTCTTATGTGGAACATCGACCTATATCTGCCTCCCCACTAATTGGACAGACACCTGCACCTTAGTCTTTCTAAGTCCCAACATTAACATTGCCCCAGGAAATCAGACCTTATCGGTATGCCTCAAAGCTCAAGTCCGTCAGCGCAGAGTCATACAACTAATACCCCTAGTTATAGGCTTAGGAATGACTACTGCTACAGGAACCGGAATAGCCAGTTTATCTACTTCATTATCCTCAAAGGATTTCTCAGACAGTTTGCAAGAAATAATGAAATCTATCCTTACTCTATAATCCCAAATAGATTATTTAGCAGCAGTGACTCTTCAAACCCGCTGAGGCCTAGACCTCCTCACTGCTGCGAAAGGAGGACTCTGTATCTTCTTAGGGGAAGAGTATTGTTTTTACACTAACCAGTCAGGAATAGTATGAGATGCCACCTGGCATTTACAGGAAAAGGCTTCTGAAATCAGACAACGTCTTTCAAACTCTTATACCAACTTCTAGAGTTGGGCAGCATTTCTTCTCCCCTTTCTAGGTCCTGTGGCAGCCATCTTGCTGTTACTCGCCTTTGGACCCTGTATTTTTAACCTTCCTGTCAAATTCGTTTCCTCTAGAATTGAGGCCATCAAGCTACAGATGGTCTTACAAATGGAGCCCCAAATGAGCTCAACCAACAACTTCTACTGAGGATCCCTGGACTGACCCGCTGGCCCTACCACTGGCCTAAAGAGTTTCCCTCTGGAAGACACTACAACTGCAGGGCCCCTTCTTTGCTCCTATCCAGCAGGAAGTAGCTAGAGCCGTCATCGGTCAAATTCCCAACAGCAGTTGGGGTGTCCTATTTAGAGGGGGGATTGAGAGGTGACAACGTGCCAGCAGCCCTTGCTCACTCTTCGCGCCTCCTTGGCTTCAGCATCCACTCTAGGGGAGCCCTTTGGCTTTCTGCTGTGCTATGGGGGCCCTCTCTCGGGCTGGCCGAGGCTGAAACTGGCTCCCTCTGCTCATGGGAAGGTGTGGAGGGAGAGGCGTGGGCGGGAGCCGGGGCTGTGTGTGGTGCTCATAGGCAGGTGCGGGTTCCAGGTGGGCATAGGCTTGGTGGGCCCCACACTTGGCATGGCTGGCTGGGGCCTGCTGGGCTTGACTGGGGGACGAGCTCCCTCTGGGCTGCCAGAGTGCCCAGGCTAGGTGCCGCAAAATCCCGCCATGAGTGCCTGTGAGAGGTGAAGCCAGCTGGGCTTCTGGGATGGGTGGGGACTTGGAGAATTTTTCTGTCTAGCTAAAGGATTGTAAATGCACCAATCAGCACTCTGTGTCTAGCTAAAGGTTTGTAAATACACCAATCAGCACTCTGTGTGTAGCTAATGGGGCCAGGACTTGGAGAACTTTTGTGTCTAGCTAAAGGATTGTAAACACACCAATCAGCACTCTGTGTCTAGCTAAAGGTTTGTAAATACACCAATTAGCACACTGTCAAAACGGACCGATTAGCTCTCTGTAAAATGGACCAATCAGCTTTCTGTAAAATGGACCAATCAGCCGGATGTGGGTGGTGCCAGATAAGCGAATAAAAGCGGATGACCTGAGCCAGCAGCAGCCCACTCTGTGGAAGCTTTGCTTTTTTGCTCTTCCCAGCAGGTCTGGCTGCTACTCACTCTTTGGGTCAGCGCGGCCTTTATGAGCTGTAACGCTCACTGAAAAGGTCTGCAGCTTCACTCCTGAAGCCAGTGAGGCCACGAACCCACCGGGAAAGAGGAACAACTTCGGATGGAAGGAACGAACAACTCCGAATATGCTGCCTTAATGAACTGTAACACTCACCGCGAAGGTCTGCAGCTTCACTCCTGAAGTCAGAGAGACCATGAACCCACCAGAAAAAAGAAACTTCGGACACATCTGAACATCTGAAGGAACAAACTCCAGACACACCATCTTTAAGAACTGTAACACTCACCCCGAGGGTCCGCGGCTTCATTCTTGAAGTCAGCGAGTCCAAGAACCCACCAATTCCGGACACAACTGGTTCCCAAACTTCTTAGAAACAACATAATTTTCCTCTTAATAGATAAAGCAGTCAGATTCTGAGGTATAGTTTTAAAAATACCTTACATAAGCGATTTCATCTGCGCAGTGCCAGAGTTGCATTATTTTATTATTCTTGATTTAGCAGATGCATTTCATGAAATGGCTAAAATATATATGTGAAAGCACTTAGGGGAATTGGAGCTATAAGTGACCTCAGAGAGAGTAGACCCTTTCCATGACATTGATTCAAATCAGGTGACAGGATCTGAGATCTGGCGTTTTTAAAATTGCCTCAGGATGACTTTTAATCTTAGCAAAAGTGGCTAAATCCCTTTCTTTCTTCTCCCTCCAAAATACTTAAAATCTTTGTGTAAAATTGGAAAGAACACCATTTATTGGCTATTCCACAAGTAAGACACTGACTTGCATTCATTCTTGGGGTTATTTTCTTTTCTTATATTCTTATTTGATTTTCTGGTCTTGAGTACTGATTTAAACTTCCTTGAAGTTTAAAGGGCATCTGTTTATTTAATTTCATGGCTGCCTCTTTTTCTTCTTATCTCCAGGGACATCTTTATGGATCACTGAAGAAGAATACTTCATTTCTCAAACAACACAAATTATGGCATTCAGCAGCAGCCAGATATACCCTACATGTGGAATTTTAAACGTAGGGGAACACCAAATAAGTTGGCAAAACCAGGAAGAATGGATGGGATGGTCTTAGGAGCAAGCATGGGATAATGGGTGCTCATTATAACATTATTAGTGAAATAAAATAAACCTTAAAAAAGAGTGTGTTTTAGGTTCATGTACTAGAGACAGTTGTGAGACTTTGGGCAAATTATTTATCTTTTCTGTTTTGAGACATAGTCTTGCTCTATTGTCTGGGCTGAAGTGTAGTGGCACAATCATAGCTCAGTGCAGCCTCTAGGCTCAAGAGATCCTCCCACCTCAGCCTCTCGAGTACTGGGACTACAGGTACATATACTACCCCCACTCCCAGCTAATTAAAAAAGTGTTTTTGTAGAGACAGGGTCTCACTCTATTGCCCAGGCAGGTCTCCAACTCCTTGCTTTAAGCAGTTCTTCTGCCTTGGCCTCCCAAAGTGCTGGAATTACAGGTGTGAGTCACCATGTGGAGCCTTCTTTAACTTTTCTAACCTCAAATTTATCTTCCATAAATTAGGTTATTGCCTACTTTCGTCAAGATTAGACAATGCTTTTCTTCCTCAATCTTCTTCCTTGTAGTGGGTCCTGAATGATGGCAAATGAAGGTGGCTGATATTTGAAAAACACAGATATGCATTATATTCTATTATTTTTTATTTTACCTCTGGTATTGTGGGAGAAATATTAGCCTTTGGACTCAACAAACAAATTCCAACATAATGAAGTATTTAGCAAGGTGGAAAGATGCAAGGCCCATATATAAAACTCAATTTTACTTCTATAAAGCATCAGCAAAAAATTGAAATATAAAACTAATAGAAATATCCTATTTATAAAAGCATCCAAAAAACACAAAACAAAAATAAATTTAACAAAAGATGTGTAAAGCTCTACACTAAACAGTCAAAAATATTAATGAGAGAAATTAAAGAAGATCCACATAAATGGAGAAATATGCTATGTTTATAGGCTGGGAGACTCAATATTGTTAAGAATGTTCTTCCCAAATTGGACTATATATTCATTAACATCCCAATCAAAACTTCAAAATAAATTTTTGGTAGAAATTAGCAAACTAATTTTAAAATGTATTTGGAAATGCAAAGAACCAAGAATAGCCAAAAATAATCTTGAAAAACAACAACAACAAAGTCTGAGGATGCACCCTACCAGATTTTAAAGACTTACTACAAAGCAATAGCAATAAAGACCATGTGGTATTGGCATGAGGACAGACAAAGCAGTCAACAAATCAAGTCTGAAAATAGACCCACACATAGATGGTCAAATGATTTTTCAGTAAGTGCAAAGCAATTCAAGAGGAAAGAAAACTCTCTTCATAAAATGACATTGAAGCAATTGAATATCTAAATGGAGAAAAAAACCCTTCAACTTCAACTTTACATAATATACAAACATTTATTAATATGAATCACAAAACCCAAACATAAAAAGCAAAAGCTTCAAAAGTACCTAGAAAAAAATAGAATGAGTTATTATGATATCTGCAAAATCTATTAATTCAATGCAATTCCCATTGGGTACAGTGTACACTGCTCAGGTGAAGGGCACACCAAAATCTCACAAATCACCACTAAAGAGAACACAAAAAATACCACAAAAGAAAAAAAATGATAAATTGAACTTTATCAAAATTAAAATCACCTGCTTATCAAAAGACACTATGGTCTTAGCCAGAGCAATCAGACAAGAGAAAGAACTAAAGGGCATCCAAATCAGTAAAGAGGCAGTCAAACTCTTGCTGCTTGCTCATGACATGATCCTGTACCTAGAAAACCCTAATGACTCATCCAAAAAGCTCCTAGGACTGGTAAATGAATTCAGCAAAGTTTCAGGATACAAAATTAATATACACAAATCAGTAACCCTATTCAACAGCGGCCAAGCTGAGATTCAAATCAAGAACTCAACCCCTTTTACAATAGCTTGAAAAAATACAATACATAGGAATATACTTAACCGAGAAAGCCAAAGACTTCTACAAGGAAAACTATAAGACACTGCTGAAAGAAATCATAGATGACACAAACAAATGGAAACAAAACTCCTGCTCATGCAGGGGTAGAATCAATATTGTGAAAATGACCATATTGCCAAAAACAATCTACAAATTCAATGCAATTCCCATCAAAATACAAGTCATTTTTCACAGAACTAGAAAAAACAATCATGAAATTCGTATGAAACCAAAAAAAAGTCCACATAGCCAAAGCAAGACAGGGCAAAAAGAACAAATCAGGAGGCATCACATTACCTGATTTGAAACTGTACTATAAGGCCATAGTCACCAAAACAACATAGTACCGGTATAAAAACAGGCACATAGACCAATGCAACAGAATAGAGAGCCCAGAAATAAACCCAAATACTTAACAGTCAACTGATCTTCAACAAAGCAAACAAAAACATAAAGCGGGGAAAGGACATCCTATTCAACAAACATGCAAAAGAATGAAACTGGATCCTCATTTCTCATCTTACACAAAAATCAAGTCAAGATGATCAAAGACTTAAATCTAAGATCTGAAACCATAAGAATTCTAGAAGATAACATTGGAAAAACCCTTCTAGACATTGGTTTAGGCAAAGACTTCATGACCAAGAATGCAAAAGCAAATGGAACAAAAACAAAGGTAAATAAATGGGACTTAACTAAACTAAAAATCTTCTGCACAGCAAAAGAAATAATTGGCAGAGTAAATAGACAACCCACAGAGTGGGAGAAAATCTTCACAATCTAAACATCCAACAAGGACTAATATCCAGAATCTGCAAGGAACTCAAGCAAATCAGCAAGAAGAAAACGAACAAACAAACAAACAATTCCATCAAAAAGTGAGCTAAGGACATGAATAGACAATTCTAAAAAGATAATATATAAATGGCCAACAAACATATGAAAAAATGCTCAGCATCTCTAATTGTCAGGGAAATAAAAATCAAAACCACAATGAGATACCACCTTACTCCTATAAGAATGGCCATAACAAAAAAATACTAGATATTGGAGCGGATATTGTGAAAAGGAAACATTTTTATGCCATTGGTGAGAATGTAAACCATGGAAAACAGTGTGGAGATTCTTTAAAGAACTAAAAGTAAGTCTACCATTTCATGTAGCAATTCCACTCCTGGATATCTACCCAGAGGAAAAGAAGTCATTATCCGAAAAAGACACTTGTACACACATGCTTGTAGCAGCACAATTTGCAATTGCAAAACATGGAACCAGCCAAGTGCCCATCAATCAACAAGTGGATAAAGAAAATGTGGTACATATATACCATGGAATACTATTCAGCCATAAAAAGGAATGAAATAATGGCATTTGCAACAACAACCTGGGTGTAATTGAAAACCATTATTTTAAGTGAAGTAACTCAGAAATGGAAAACCAAACATCGTACATTCTCACTCATAAGTGGGAGCTAAGCTATGAGGGACACAAAGGCATAAGAACGATACAATGGACTTTGGGGACTTGGGGGAAAGTGTGGGAAGGATATGAGGGATAAAAGACTACACATTGGGTACAGTGTACACTGCTCAGGTGCACCAGAATCTCAGAAATCACCACTAAATAACTTATTCATGTAACCAAACACCATCTGTTCCCCAAAAACCTATTGGGGAAAAAAAAAGACACTATGAAGAAAATAAATAGAGGGCAGGTATGGCGGCTTATGCATGTAATAACAACAGTTTGGGAGGCCAAGGTGGGAAGATTGCTTGAAGCCAGGCATTTGAGACCAGCCTGGACAACATAGTGAGACCCCCATCGCTACAAAAAATAAAAATACTAGGCAGACATGCTGGTGTGCATCTATAATCCTAGCTACTTGAGGGACTGAGGCAAGAGGATTGCTTGAGCCCAGAAATTTGATGTTACAATGAGCTATGATTGTGCCACTATACTCTAGCCTAGGCAATAGAGTGAGACCTTTTCTGAAAAAAAGAAAAAGAAAAAGAAAAAGAAAGGAATACATAAGCCCCAAACTAGAAAAAATATTTGTAACACAAAGATTTGACAAAGACTTTGAATATAGATTATATATAAAGAACTTCTACAAATCAATAATGAAACTTCAAACAATACAATAAACACAGGCAAAAGGTTTGAACAGATGTCTCATAAAAGAGGATATATGAATGATCAATTAACACACAAAAAGGATGGTCAACACCATTAGTCATTAGGAAAAGGCAAATTAAAATTGCAATGTGTTATGTCACATGTACAAAAATGGTTAAAATTTAAAAGACTAACAATACCAAATGTGGGTGAGGACATGGAACAATGGATCTCACATACATTGCTGGGAGACTATAAAATTGAACAATCCCTTTGGAAAAATATTTGGCAGTTTCTTATGAAGTTAAACATATATCTACCCTATGAACTAGTAATTAGGTATTAACTGTTGAGAAATGAAAACATTCATTGAGCCAAACCTGGAAATGATCCAAAGGTTCATGAACAAGAGAAGAGATAAACAAATTGTACTATGTTCATACAAAGATACTTCCCCACAATAAAAAAGAATAAAGTACTAATATGCACAACCTCCGTGAGTCTCAAAAACATTATGTTAAACAAAGGAAGCTAGATCCAAAGTTGAATGTACTGTATGATTGCATTTATATAAAGTTCAAGAACAGACAAAACTAATCTATGATGAGAGAAATAAGAACAATGATCACCTATGAGTGGGATTCACTGGAAGGAGTATATGGAAAATTTTGATGATAAAGGAAATGCTCTATGCTTGGAAATTTCTACCAAAAATGGTGTTTTTAAAAAGACAGTTTGAGGCATTGATGAAGTGTATATATACATTTATCACAACTCATCAGATTGTACACTTAAGATCTGTTCACTTTATATAAATTTTACTTTAGTGAAAATGAAAAAGAATGCATCTTAATTAGAAGTCAGGCTGGGAAAACCAAAGGAAAGCAACTTAATTTATTTTATTTCTCTGGTATTTAAAATTGAAATAATCCATATATCACCAATTCAAATATTTTCTCTCCACCATCTATTTTATACATCTTTCTAGTTATGAGTGGCAAGCAAAGAGGATACTAATTCGCAGGTTTTTATGTTTTGTTTTGTTTGTTTATTTTTTTTTTAGTAGAGACAGAGTTTCACTGTATTGGCCAAACTGGTCTCAAACTTCTGACCTTGTGATCCTCCCATCTCGGCCTCCCAAAATGCTGGGATTACAGTTGTGAGCCACTGTGTCCGGCCGATTTTGTTTATTTTTTACATTCAATACTTATTCCAGTTCTTAGTCTTTTCCTACCGCAGATTTCATTTCTGTTATTTCTACATTTAGTTTCTCCCAGATTCAAGTAATTCTCCTGCCTCAGCCTTCCAAGTAGCTGGAATTACAGGCACCTGCCACCACACCCAACTAATTTTTGTATTTTTAGTAAAGATGAGGTTTTACCATGTTAGTCAGGCTGGTCTAGAATCCCTGGCCTCAGGTGATCCACCCACTTTGGCCTTCCAAAGTACTGGGATTACAGGTATTAGCCACCATGCCCAGCCTGATTCACAGTTTTATACATATAATAAGAGCTGCAACCAGTGGTTTGCATTTTTTTTTACTTCCAGCAAGTAGTGCTTCATTATATGCAGTTTACAGTATCTCTAGTTCTCTTGTCAAGCCTTGTAGACCACTTGAACTGCTCTTCATTTAATGGTACTGTACTTCTTATAGGTTGAGCAGAATTGAAGGCTGGGGAAAGATTGTTTTGGGAATGATAGAAAATCCAGATTTCTTTCCCTAAACCTTTAAATTTTTAGAAACTAAAATACCTGGGAGAATGATGAAGAGTCATGCTGTAATTAAGGAAGCAATTTGTTGACGGTGTGGTGGTGGCAATGATTAGTAAGAGGTGCTGAGCACAGTAAATACATAACCGAGAAAATTAGGTGCCCTGTGCTTCAATGAGGAAATTTCATCTGAAAAGTTAGAATTTTATGACTGTGTCCCAACAGTCCCTTCCAGCTATTGCTGTCCACTCACACTTATAACCATTCAGAGCTATCTCCTTGCTATTAATGTCTAACTTTCTTACTGACCTGCCAGCAGGGTTTCCCCCACTCAGCTGTGTCCCTTCAGGATCTAAGGAACTATTAAATAAGAAAAAAACTTTTATCCATTCCTGTTCCACATCCTGTCAGCACGACCTTTCTCCCTCTTCACGTCCTTCTGAGGCATCCTAATTACTCCACAGAGCTTCACACTGCATGCTGTAGTCCAAAGTACATTGCAGCTCCCCTCCTTCTTTCCAGACATCTAGTATGTGACCAGTCACATATTTGGCGACTGGTCATTCATTAGCTCATACTCATATACTCTCTGTTGTTGCTGTTAATCAACCTCAGCAAGCTCTTGATGTTAAGGACCATGGCTTCTGCTTTTTGTACTCCAGACAGTACCCTATCACATACGGCTGTTTAATTAGTGAATGAATTAGTTAACTTAACTCACTTCCAGAAATTAAAACATATTTGGCAGCTCAAACCCATAAGTTATAATGCATTTCATGTCAACTTTAAAATAGTTTATTTCAACCTTTCTAGAGTGCAAGAAAAGTTAAGTTTTATCTAGAAGTAGGAATATAAACTTATTATATATTTATTTATTTGAGATAGAGTCTCGCCGTGTCACCCAGGCTGGAGTGCAGTGGTGCAATATCGGCTCACTGCAACCTCCGCCTCCCAGGTTCAAGCGATTCTCCTGCATCAGCCTCACGAGTAGTTGGGACTACAGATGCGTGCCACCATGCCCGGCTAAGTTTTTGTATTTTTAATAGAGACAGGGTTTCACCGTGTTAGCCAGATTGGTCTCGATCTCCTGACATTGTGATCCGCCTGCCTTGGCCTCCCAATGTGCTGGGATTACGGGCGTGAGCCACTGCGTCCGACCAGAATATAAACCTATTTAATATCTCCAGAAATCCTTCCTAGTCGGGTAGCTCTGTCCTATGATTTTGCTCTCCGGGCATCTGTAGATGATGAATTAGCTGGGGTTGATTTTCATCATCAGTCATCAGCCATAGCATCTGCTATACCTCTGTTGACTCTGTCATCTCCTAGGGGCTTGTACTCAACATTAATGACAACATCAGCCCAGGTGACATGTAATTAAGAAAGCAAACCTTTTTCCAACCAAAAATAATATGAGAGATTCCAAATCCAAACAGAACAGAGTTGTGGATCATTTCATGTTAGTCTTCATATTCTCTCCAATCCTCTCCACTGACACAGCTTGATGCTTGACTGTCCTCTAAGCCCCTTCCATTGCTGTCAGCTGGGATCCGGTAAGGTATTGTGCTGAAAGGGAAGCTTATTAATAAAATTAGTAACTTGAAGAGTCAGTGCAGGTTATTTGTAGCATGCTCATTATGAGTCTTGAGTCTGACTGAGTCCAGAAAGCAATGGAATATTCCACACATCTACCCAAAGGACTTCTCTTTCCTGGCTCCCCAGGGTCTGTTTCTCCTGTAAGGGTTCAGAGCTGCCTGGCAGAGGCTGGCTGAAATAGAAGAAATCCTGACTTTCAGAAAAGTGACCCAGTCTTTGGAGAATAATCAGGACATAGTTAAGTATGAGTAAAAGGCTTAGAGTTATTCTGTTCTCCTCTGTAATGGGGTGTTCACTAGTGTGACGGTTGTTTATGCGACTATTGATTTACGTACATTTTGACTAGCACTTGGAACACTACCTCAGCATAACTTAAATGAAAGTCCATTTTCCAGGATGGAGTAAACTGGCAGAAATTTCCATTGTGCATCAAATCTGCTATAAATTGTTTGCCTTCTGGGTATTTTTGGGCCCTAGTTGTACTCCTGAAGAAATAACCGCTGTTGCTCCAAGTAGAAAGTGGTTGAGGAGACGGCTAACAGATACATCCAGTTCTTATTTTCTATCACAGAGATGTGAAAAAAAATCCTAAATTATCTGAGAAGGAACAGCATTCCTCTGTGCTGGATTTCCAGTGCTTCCCAGCTTTTGCACTGTTAGCTTATTTTTTTCCAACGGCCCTGTAATAACAATCCACTCCTTTCCCTGCACTCTTGGCCTCTCGTGATGTTTTATCATGCTCATGCTGAAAGAAAAGGTGTCTGTGCATACTGTATCTCTTCATTTGGCTTCAGGGATTTCCCTTTGATTTGGAAAGAATAATCTTTCAAATTCCGCTATAAAGTATACAGGAGAAAGAGGAAAAAAAAAAGATTAAGCTCCTGGAATGTGCACTACTATTGACATTTTGTTCAAATAATGGGCTGAAGGTGAACTATCTTTACTATTGCTCAGGTGAAGGATCAATTATTATCAGTCCAAACTATCAGCAGTGCTGCTCATCATTGATTTATACTGCATGGTTTAATTTTGTCTCCATCTTTCAAGACATGAAAACATAACCAATATTTAGCAGTTCCCGCCATTCACCATGAGTGCCTCAACAGTCCCCTAACTCCTCTCTCCCAGTTCTGCCCAGGATATTTATGGTGAGTAGCAAGTTATCTCCTCTTTGGCAGCCATCCCTGCTTTCCTGTGTGGAGAAATTGCCCACATTCTCATTTGCAAACAGAGGCTCACTCAAGTGTCACTAAAGGAAAGGAGGTGGAGCCTGAAGAGCTTTAAAAAGCAAAGCTGAGTCATCCCACTTTTCAAAAAGAGAAACCGTGTTGGGAGAGGAATCGTATCTCCATATTTCTTCTTTCAGCCCCATCCAAGGGTTGTGGCTGGAACTTTCCATCAGTTCTTTCTTTCTTTTTCCTCTCTAAGCCTTTGCCTTGCTCTGTCTGTCACAGTGAAGTCAGCCAGAGCAGGGCTGTTAAACTCTGTGAATTTTGTCATAAGAGTGTCAGGTATTTCTTACTGGCTTCCAAAGAAACATAGATAAAGAAATCTTTCCTGTGGCTTCCCGTGGCAGGCTGCATTTGGAAAGTCTGTCAGTTGAAGAAAGAGCTTGGAGGGCAATAGCACAACGGGAGAGTAAAAGATGCCCCAGGGCTGAGGCCCCACTCAGGGAGCTGCATCTGGAGTCAGACATACACACCTTGCCCGGGCCATGCTCCAGCAAAGTCAAGCTGTTTTCTTTTGAAAGTTCAGACCCATCAGGATTATGCTGCTTACTCTTATCATTCTGTTGCCAGTAGTTTTAAAATTTAGTTTTGTTAGTCTCTCAGCACCGCAGCACTGGAGCTGTCCTGAAGGTACTCCCGCAGGACATGGGAATTCTACTCGTGTGGGTAAGTACTGAAATGAAAAGGAGCTCCAGGTCTCTGGGAAACTGCCCCTACATCCCTGTTGGTTCAATCTGGTGTACTTGAGCATTTTAAAAAGTTTGTCTTTGGGTGTATATAGTTGCTTCATTTTTGTTTTCTGATGCATGTTTATTTTCTTACTGGCCATTAGAGCTACTCTGCTACCAAATATCAAAATTCATAACTCTCAAACTGTACTTCTATGTGTAAGTGAATATGCCTCATTTTAAACTAGCAGAACATTTCATGGAAGCTTCAGCTTTTATTCTGACAAGAGGAGTAATTAACACCTAGCTGATTGGCTTTATGTTGGAAATTAGGGAAACAGATGGTTGATTTTCTGTTTGTCTGTTTGGAACTCTTAAGCCACAAAGAAAAAAAATTCTTCCTTCTGATAACAGTGTAAGAATTCAGAAGTTGCTAAAAATTAGTGAAAAATGGGAAGGGAACTGTGAACAAAGGTAATTGTGAAAATTAACCTAAGTTTCAATTTCAACCTCCTTCACTTTCTCCCCACTCTCACTGTTTCTGAAGCTCTGACACGACTCCGGAGTTTTCGTAACAGGTGCAGTGCAACTTTGAGAACTGCCAAATATGACAATGGGTAAATAAGCCACGCTGTCCTCTCATATTAAATGGATTTTTCACCAAGGGGAAATGGGAGCTTGACTGAATGTGAATTACAATCCTGCCAAAGGATATTGCCTGAAAAAATTCTCCCTCTAACTGTTAATTCATTTATTTAATCCTTGGATGGATCTCCAACCTGCTGCTCAGACAAGGCAGCTGCCTCCATCGATGAGAGGGTATGAGCTGCCCCGACATTCCACTTTTATCAGCTTGCCCTTTTGAGATTGGGTCTGGCTTTTAAAAAGAGGTAGATCGACGGGGAAAACACAGTACAGTTTCTAGAAGAGACGCCTCTGGAAGACAGTATGCAATAGGCAATAGTTTGAATAAAGAGAGCAAAACAGAGCCAAACTGCCAAAGCTAGGCTGCTGTCCTGGCTCTCCCATTAAGGAAGTTCCCAGTGAGGAAATCAGGTGCTTTTGCTTAGAATCTCTGGACTCTGTACTCAGGCAGCACTCCTTGTAACAGATAAGCAGAATTCTAGGGTATTTGAAAGAAATACTTAATCCCAGTGATCTCTATGTTCCCAGCACCTAGGACATTTCTGCTTCCATAGTGTATACTCAGCAAATTCTCGTGTATGAATGAGGATCTTTCTCTGATCTGTTAATGACATAGTCTTAGAGAACAGCAACAAAAAGAGGGTGACACATGACAAAAATGTCCCCATGAACCTTAGACTCAGCTGTTGGAGGCAGAAGTAAAACTTTTGTATACAGTTATGTCAAATGGACTGGACTCTCTTTGGGGTGGGAGAATTTTCTGTGGAGTAGCTGGCAAATATCTAGAGTTGGGCACTGTTATTTGCATGGGATGTGAGGGGTGATGGTTGGGCCAATCTCTCAGGCAGCCAGAAGCTAGGAAAGAACCCAGGTTGCTGAAGCAGAACCCAAGAAATTACAAAAATCAGCTTTTATGGATGGCTCTAGGATCTCAGAATAGTCTGATTTCTGCTGGCAAGCAAGTCTATGCCTTGTTTTCCTTGCCACCTCTGGTGGCTCAGAAGTGCCGTCATTGAGGTGGGTTGTACCCAATAAACATGAAACCCAGGATAGAAAGAATGAGTTGAGGAGAGTGTGTCACAGAGTGGAAGGAACCACAGATTTTAGAAACAAACAAGCCTCATTTCATATCCATGCCACTAACTTAATAACTGAGTTACCTTAGAATATCTCTGAGAAATAATACCCTCGCCCACTGCTTTTAGGACTTTCTGTGGGGAATCACATGAGATAATCAAGCATGTACCAAAGCAAGGTGCTTAGCCAAGTGTGCTCAATAAATGTCCTCTTGGGCTCCACGTCTTGGCTAGATCTCTTTGATCAAGTCATACGATGAGATGCCATGTCTGAATAGTGCAGTGACGTGGCACAGATCCATGGAGTGTGGAATGTGTGGATGGCACTTTGGGACTCCCTGACTCTCTGCTTCCCCATTTCTTGCAAGTCACTGGTTTAAATCCTGTACTTTACGCTCCTGGTCTCATGTTAGCTGATAACTGCCTGGGTCACCCTCTGTCACTGTGTGCATTTCACAGGATAGTATTTCTTTCCCCTCTCTAAATAGATATGGTGCCATCATCTATTTTTCCCTCATTTAAATTCTACTTGCCTTATTTCTTTCCCTTGGCATGGAGATAGATCACCTCTGCAGCCACCTGACCCAGCAGGAAGAATGCTTTATGGTCTAACAGTATTCAGGTAAACTCAGGTAAGATTGTTACTCATGTGACTGCTAGTCAGATAAACCAAGTGACAACAACACAGTTAGGTTTCTTTCTATTCCCCCCCCCCCCCTTTTTAACAAATTAACTGAGTCTTCTGTTAGCTTCTACTTGAACTGCAGCAGGTGAGGAGAGCAGGAAAGAAAACTGCTGGCAAGTGGCTTCTGAACTTTCAAGGCCATTTACCCTGGAGGACAAATAACAGTTGAAAAAGAAACTGTTCCTGTTTGGCATCCGTACCTGCATCACTTATATGAACTTTTTTGGTAAATAAAGGGTAAGGAAGAAGTACAGCCGCCCAGCTGCAGGAGGGATCCTGGGGTGGCACTAAGTTAGCCAACTGGGTAGATCACTTTTAGTAGTAAACAGTGAAATTACTGATTTCAGTACCAGCTAAGGCTTGGTCAGTGTCCCAGTCATGTGCAAACCAGAGTAATTCTGAGACCAGGAGCTTGTTTGTTTTTTCAGCCAGGGTTATGTGAATTTTTTTGTTTGTTTGTTTGTTTTCTAACGGCAGTGAAACTATCCTCCAAATATTCAGTGGTGTTTGGTCATGGAGAGGTAGTAGAGCTTAGAGGTAAAGAGCATAAATTTTGGAGACAGATTGCTTGCCTGGGTTCAAATCCCATTTCTGCTGCTTGTGAACTGTGTCTCATTTTCCTTACCTTAAAATGAAGATAATTGTACCCTCTTCCGAGGACTCTTGTCACTATTGCATTAATGTAGTCATTTTCAATGCTGGCTGCACATTAGAATCATGAATGTCTGGGTGGCCACCCCGGGCAGTCTGGATCAGAGTCTCTTCTGGGAGTGGAATCTAGGCCTCAATTTTTTTCTTTTTTTAAATGTTCTCTTGGTGATTCTAACCAACAGCCTGGGTTAGAACCACTGAGTTAATATGTGTAAAGTGCACAAAACAGATCTTGGCATATAATAAACACTCGATAAGCCCGAGATTCTATTAATGTTTTTGTTGTTTTAAAAATTATTTTTATGAATGTAATAGTATTTTCTAAATGTGGCTTGGTTTCATCTATAATCATTGAACATTTTTTATACGTGACAAAATGCCATATTAAAAAATCCAATAATAGTTCTACAACATTAAAAATTATAGTCAAAATAATTTCAAAATACATAACTCATATTTTTGTAATCAGAAGAAATGTTTATTCAAAATACAAAAACATATCAACTTGATTTGAGTAAGTAACTTTGTGGAACTGTGGCTCTGGTGTTTGTCTTTTTCTTATACCAACTGATAAAAAATTTCATTGCAAATTAAGTCTGTTTGTTAGGTTTCTTACTGGCAACAATCTTATTTTAACAGCAGCAAAAACAAGCCACTTGAAAGTGACAGTGATTATTTCAATTTTCTGCACATTTTTGCCCATGTGTGGAACCCTTCCCTTGAAAATTTTTAAAGTTATTAAAAGCATATAAAAATGGTAAATTAGTTTTCTCAGTGAATTTACATTTTGGGGCTAACTTGAGCTTGTCCAAATATTTGACATTCAATTTAGAAGTTGCTTGTGTTCAGGGTAGAGCAAGTAATTGATTATTTCCATCAAAAGTAAACAGACTAATAATTTGGCTCAAGTAAATTAAAAACTTTACTTTATAACTTACAAATCTGCCT
The DNA here is from genome assembly GCF_002776525.5 of Piliocolobus tephrosceles. Lineage (NCBI taxonomy): Eukaryota > Metazoa > Chordata > Mammalia > Primates > Cercopithecidae > Piliocolobus > Piliocolobus tephrosceles. The sequence goes on from NC_045436.1 coordinate 89,805,639, forward strand.
TTATGAAAATCCATTTCAATGGATTAGTTGTATGTAGTATGACTGGTTGGAGGTTTTTTAGCTTTTAGTTTTTTGTCTTTTTTTATTTCAATTTTTACTTTAGATTCAGGGGTACATGTGGAGGTTTGTTACAAGGGAATATTGTGTGATGATGAGGTTTGGGCTTCTATTGATCCCATGTGATCAGTTGGTTTTTTATTTTTATTTTTATTTTTTGAGATGGGTTTTGCTCTGTCGCCCAGGCTGGAGTACAGTGGCATGATCTTGGCTCACTGCAACCTCTGCCTCCGAGGTTGAAGCAATTCTTCTGCCTCAGCCTCCTGAGTAGTTGGGATTACACCACCCCCGCTAATTTTTGTAATTTTAGTAGAGACGGGTTTCATCATGTTGGCCAGGCTGGTCTCGAACTCCTGACCTCAAGTGATCCACCCGCCTTGGCCTCCCAAAGTGCTGGGATTGCAGGCATGAGCCACTACTCCTGGCCTCAGTTGGTTTATTAAATCAGTAGTCTCCAGACTCTGTTCCATCAGTAAAATAATTAAAATGTAAGCATATGCTTCTAATAAACACATTTATTTATCAATTACATATATGTAATATGTACACTGTACACATGAACATGTGTATATAATGAACATTACACAACAAATAATATATCTAATATTTTCTTTCCACACACTAGCAAACCATCTTACATAGCCTCTATGTGATATACACCCTCCTTGGAAGCCAGTTTTAGAAAAGAAGTGAAATAGTAGAATAAACATTTACCTTTTCTTCACTATAAACTCTGTTCCTTTCTCTTGATTGCTAGGTGTTTTTTTTTTTTTTTAATTTCAAGTAAAGGTGGGTTATTCATAGCAAATCACTTTTCTCAGAGTGTGTAATGGTAGAAGCAGAAATGCATGTGGTTGTGCTGAGATTCTTCCAGAAGGAGCAGAAGGCTAGATGATGTTCCTGAGCGGGGCCTGGAGTCTGAGAAATGCCAAGTCCTGTGGCTTGCTGGGCTCAGCATCTATTTAAATAAAAGTGGCCTGCACCTCCATCATATGTTCCGGGAAACCTAGTGTCTCTCTCTTCTGTCTTGGAAGATGCTGGAGGTGGGGACTGTGATGAGGAAGGCAAGGCTATGTGTCCCTTCTGGGCCTCCTACTGAATGATTCATCTACTGTATGTCTCGCTGCCGTCATGTACTGTCCCTTTCCCATCCTTCACCACCTCCCACCAGCCACCACCCTGTCTCACTTACTTCTTGAAAGAATGAGGAAACAAAATTGTTATGAGCTGTGAGGGGACAGACTTTACCTGAAGGTTAGCTGTTGCGGGGGTTGGGGCAGGGGCAGGGGCAGGGGCTGCTTACATCCCAGCACTTCCAACAACAAAGCAAAACATTTTTCATTCCTGTTCCTAAAAGTGACACAATGTCGTCTGTGGAAGGGACTTGCCAGGCATCTCTTTTTCCTGGGCCTTAGTATTCTACCACATGAGCCAAATCCTCTTTCTCCCTCAGTGATACCGACCTGCCCCTTGGCCCCTTTCCTGGGCCTCCCTAATCTACTTCAGACCATCCACATCCTTCTGCAGAACATTTTAGATTTCTTCTTCCTCCAAATTTGCTTTTCTGATCATATCCTAGACCTGCCTTTTTAAAAGAAAGTAACTTTAAAAAACTATTACATAGTGCACCGATGTGTTTTGCTAAACAAAAACAGTTGTGTACTCATTTGAGAATTTCTGGCTCCTGGTTTCAAAGTAATCATTTTCCTTTTCCCTCTACAATGGGAAATGTTAATTTTGAGACAGAAGTGAAAGTTCTCGTAGGCAGTCCCAGGTATTAGGAATGCATGCTTCTCTCTCTCTCTCTCTCTGCCTCTCTCTCTCTCTCTTTCGTGTCTCCCTCTGTCTGTATCTCTCTGTGTCCTGTATTCTGAGCCTGGGAAGGGACTACAGCACTTCGGGTCTGGGGAGCGCCCTTACTTTGGCTTGGTGGACACAAGTCGTAAGTAAGGCAGGGCACTGACTTGAAAAGAGACTTTAACAAGTCTGGTCATGGCCAGCGATTGTGAGTTATACTATAGGTTGTCCTCCTCCATTATCCACAATCCTTAAAGAGGACTTGGTTAAAAGTTAGAGATTGATCTCACTTGTGCTCAGGTGAAATGGTACATGAGTGACAGGTGGGGAGACCTACTTCCAGGAGCACTGTGGCCTCACATTGGTGTGGCCAGAGATCAAGGAGATCAGAGGAGAGCTCTCGATGGGGTGAGGATAAGAGAGGCAGGCCCCAGAATCTCTCAGAAAGGTCTAGGGTGGGAGGATTTTAAAGGAGGCTAATTTCCAGCACTTTGCTTGTGGTGGCATGGTCCAAAAAAATTGATTATAAAAAAGAAATGTGTCCTTATTTAGTAGTTATTGACTGGTCAGGCCAAGTGTAAAGTATACATATCTGTGAATAGAGAAGTATGCTCAGAATATTCCCTAGTCAGTCAGTGGTCTGCTATTGGGAGCGTCAAATAGTTTGGCTTGTGAATCAGTAGCATGTCTTTTATTTTTACCATTGATGTGTAGGTTTCATTTAACAAATTCATATAGATCAATTTATAAGTTGTTTTTTAATCCGTACAGAGTTAAAAAGTCAAACATTGAACCTCAGATGAAAGGTAACAAAGATTTCTTACCTGGAAAATAAGTCTTCTAAAATCTGTTCGAGGTCCTTAAACTTTTCCTCACTTTGATTACAATAGAGGAAACTAGGAGAACCTAGCAACTTTCCAATGTAAGTTGCCTGATCTAAGCTATTTTAGCAATTATTGTACAGAAGTAGTTTTTATAAACTTATTAACTTATTGTGAACAAAACAATTAAAGACTCAATAACTATCCTCAATAGCTGGAAATGACTACATTGGAGCGCATTTTCAAAATGGTCAGTTTTTAAGAAAGAAATCACTTTCTCTGATTGTTGTGGCCAGAGGTCGAGGAGAACAGAGGAGAGTACTTGATGGGGTGAGGATGAGAGAGGCAGGCCCTGGAATCTCTCAGAAAGGTCTAGGTCAGTTTTAAAGAAAGAAATCGTGTTCTTTTAAAGGATTCCTAAATCTTTTTCAAGAAATTTTAAATTCCAGGAAGCAGTTTAGTGCTTAGTTTAATTATTACTCCAAATTTGGGCCATCCTAGAGCTAGTAAACAAAATGTTAGTCTTGTTGTGTTATAGGTTCTCATGTTAGAATTAGAATTAACTTTAAGAAAGAACCAGAAACAACAACAGCAACAACAGAGATCCTGACCATTGGAATGTAATTGTCCCCACTGTCTATTTACTTCTTGCCTATAAGCCAGTACTTTCCTCCAGAATGCTAATATTTTTCACCATGAAGGAAGTATTGCCTAGATATTAGGTGAACTAAGAACATAGATTCACTTTGTAGAGATTCTTTATTACCACTGAGGTGGCTGTGCACAAGGCCATCCCAGGCCCTTTCCAGCTGTCCTGTTTGCTGGGGCTCAAGACAAGATGACTGAGAGTCAGGTCTGGAAGGATGAATACTATTATTGCCAGGTGTAGAAGAAGAAAAAATTACACTGAACAGAAGGGATCTTTACACTTCTTGGAAGATCTTACTATCTCTGAAAATGCTTTACTCTTTTGTTTTATATGGCCAAAGTTAATAACTTCCAAAGGCAATTGTGGAATAATGCTTGTCAATATGTGTTTCTTTAGGAGATGTTCTATTTCTTAACAGTATCTTCCAGAGCTTTCTTCTCAATTCTGGGAATTAGCAAGTGTATAGAAACTTCAGTTTTTTTAGCCAAATACAAGGTAGAAACTTCTACTCTCATCACCTGTTGACCTCCTTGCTAAGTCTGGAATCTGAATTGGTGTGAGCATCTGTTTTTTTTTTTTTTTTTCATTCTGACTTGATTTTCTGATTCTCCCAAGTTGGCCAAAAATACTAATGCCTCTCAGTGTCTGGGTTTCCCAAGTATTTCCCAGGACATTCAGTACACTGGAATTTGTGTGTGTGTGTGAAGGTATTTGAGAGCCAGCCAACTGCTGTGACGGTGATTCATGGTAGGCACTGATTTATTTGCAAAGCTTCTTCCCAGTGATGTAAGAGTCCTTTTGGAGAAAAGCACTGCCTCCTTCCTCCATTCAGATTAGCTTTCCAGGGTTCTATGGACCAGCTTTGTGTGTAGTAAGGGAATTACATCCATGAAGTTATTCTTTCTGTGGGTAGGTGGTTGCTAGGATACAGATAGTCGCAACAGCATCATGGCAGCTGCCTTGTTCTTCAGCACATCGTGTATCAGTTGAGAAACAGTGTTTTATTTTATTCATTCCAACGCTTTTTTGGTTAAAATTTTAAAAGCTTGAAAAAGGATCTTTCTTTTTCATATACACCATTCTTGTATAAACAGGTCAAAGGCAGATTAGTCAAACTCAACATTTTTTGTCATAATACATGCTGGTTGACACCAATCCTCTGCACTACCAGCCCAGTACTTCCCTTACGAGGTTTAAAAACATGCCAAAGGATTGAAGCTACCAAGGGTCGTCTGGTGTTTTTCTCCCTTCCTCTGAAGCGCATAATTATTCTGTTTGCTGTAAGATTTTCAACACACAGGAAATTAACCTCTCCTTGGTGTGCAGGGAAATTGCAAAGGTTATTGTCATTAATGTTAATTACCCACTATATCTTTTAGATTCAAGCAACATTGTATAGAATGTTCAATGCTTTAAGTGGATCAAAAGGCTTATTATTTTTTGGAAGACAAATTTGAAAAACCTACTGGAACTTTTATCTCTCCTCGTTATTCTAATGAATCGTGGCAAAGATTTCATGTAAGTGGGAAAAACTGAGGTATTTGAAGAAAAATGTTCATCTAGGATTTCAATCCATTAAAAAGCATCTAATCATGGACACCTACAAGAGGATAAGTGACTGTCTTTCAATACTGACATGTTGTCTTCTGAGACAGGAGCTAATAGAAGTGCATAGTGCATGACATCCTCTTTAACCTGAGTTATGTTGACACATATGAAGTTACCAGGTTTATTACTTCCAAGAGATGCAGTGCCCTTTTGAAACAAAGGATACATTTTAAGCAGCGTAAATTCTGGTTGGTTCTTTATACAGTGGGTTAATCTTGTCACACAGGCAAAAATGGAGCAGTTTTGGGCAGATGGTTCTAGTGTTACATTTGCTTGTTGCCATACTTTGCATGAAGAAGTTCTCTCATCTTTGGTCAATGCCCTATGTCTGGCATATCATGTTAGGCCTCAGTTTTTGAAATTGATAGGGTCTAATTCTGGAGCTGATACAAGCTGTTAATACCTACCTCTTAGATTGCTATGAGTACTAAATGGATTAATTCATGTAAAGTGCTTAGAATCTTAGCTGACACATAGTGAGTTATCAGCAAATATTGGCTATTACTCTCTACCAAAAACCATAAATGAGACATATTAGAAACATCTTTGCCTTCTATAATTTTTCTAATACCTGCTTCTTCAAATTTTCAACAATGCAGAGAAGTCTAAAGTTGGTTTCCTGGGATGAGCTAAGTCCTAAAAACCGTCTTAACCAGCAGGTTCTTTGTGATTTTTAAAAAATTATCCTTTTTATTATCCTAACATATGACACAAATTCCCCACTAATTATTTTTTAGATAGTTAATCTTGCTATTTGTTATATAGGTCTTCAAGAAAATTATATAAAATATTTTTCTGTATATTTATATAGCTGTACCTATAGGTATATATGTATATAGGTAGGGCCCAGAACTTAATGACCAGGATAGGATTAATGAGAACAATGAAATTGGACTCAGGAAATATCAATATGCCAACACTTCTTAATTTTACCTCATTTTTATGTTTGTCCAGAACACTCAGGATATAGTATCTATAGGCAAATACTTATGTGTTTATCCTTGCAATTTCAGAAACTAAATTTAAAGCTGATTTAAAAAGAGAGAAGATAATTGTGTTCAGTATAAATGAGACTTACACCAAATTTTATACCTTCAATAAAATTTTTATAGATTTAATCAGTAGATTAATTTTTAGAATTCCTGCAGAATATTGAGTGTTTAGTATCACTTAGGGGGAAGTTATTCGTTTTAAGTTATTGTTTTACTACATTTAGTAGGACTCATGATGACACATTTTAAAATTATTATTATTACTTTTTTGAGACAGAGTCTCACTCTTGTCACCCAGGCTGGAGGGCAATGGCACAATCAAGGCACACTGCAGCCTTGACTTCCTGAGCTCAGGTGATAAACTTCCTGAGTAGTTGGAACTACAGGTGCACACCGGCACACCTAACTAATTTCTGTATTTTTAGTAGAGACAGGATTTCGTCATGTTGCCGAGGCTGGTCTTGAACTCCTGGGCCCAAGAGTTTCACCCACTTTGGCCTCCCAAAGTGCTGGGATTATAGGTGTGAGCCACCATGCCTGGCCTATGATACATTATTGATTTCATATTTGAAGTTACAAGAAACAGAGAAGGAAACAATTTATAGAAAGTAGAGGTTAAGATGAATAATATTTATGTAGGAATTTACCACAAGTTTAAGCCTCCTTGCCAAAGTGCCACAAACAAGAAAGTTATTGAATTCTATAGTGCATACAGAATGTGAATTAAATTGATAAATGTCAAATTACAACGAACCTTCAAGATCATTTAGCCCAACTTCTTCCTATTATGGATGAGAGGCTGAGATCCAGACAGATGAAGTAGCTTCTCAGGTCCTATGAGAATATAGCTCAGGACCCTAGACTCTTATTCTGCCAGATTTACAATGCACATGACACCTCCCAAGATTAATTGTTGAAAGTCCATCGATGTAATGCTTTTATTAGTTCTTTCTACCAAAAAAGATTAATTGTTTCAAGTTGGTTTAGGAAAACTTTCTTAATATATCTAGTTCTCTATGTTGAAAGCAATTTGAAAGTAGGATTGAATTAATGAAATTTCCTTTTATATAAATTACATCCATGAATTAACTCAAATCAAGTCAGCAAGTGTTTATTGGATGCTAGGTGCTTGGGCTGACAGTGGAGACATCACTCATCCACATACACGGGGTTCCCTGACAGGGCAATGGGGCTCCAGAACTCAGTCAGCAGTTTACCTGACGACTTATGGATCCTCTTATTTGGTTTTATCAAAACTAACTCCTACAAAATTCAACAAGTGGCTCAGATGCCTTCCTACAAAGAAACTAACAATTGCAGACAACACTAATATTGCAAACCCAAGAGAATAAATGAGGAAAGGGCAGCCTTGACACCTCTCTTATTCCTAGGATGAGCTTTTTGTTGGCTGCATAAGAGCTGAAAGCAATATAAATCTCCATAGATCTGACCAAAAAGAAGTTAAAAAGAGAAATTAACAAGAAGATAGCCTGAAAAATGAATTCACAATTGTTATTATTAGCAACGAACCTCATAAAAATTGTGAAGTGTACCTGGGAAGATGTTAGCTAATGGTAACATGAAGCCATCAGGACAGGCAAGATATTTGAAAATGGGTATCCAGAATCTGAAAATGATTTTTTATAATTTTTACAGTTGTGTTCAAAGTTATGACAGTTAAGAAGACTCTATTTACTAAGCTTAATGAAAAAAGTCAGAAGCCTCCCTTGAGGTTTCTTATATTACGGCAAAAGAGGAAAAGCCTGATATTATTGGTGAAACACTTGTTCTTCCTGCTTCCTGTGGTGGTAAAATATTGCTAAAATAATACGTGAAAAACCACATGAGAACAAATTAAAATGTGTTCCTCTGTAAATAAATATTGCTGAAAACTGTACAGAAAGAATCAATGAAACTGTGATGAATTAATTACTAAGCAATTATACTGTTGAATGAGAGTAAAGGTGTTTCTAATATATGACAGCGTTTGGTTATTTCCTAGAAAGTAATAGCCAACATTCACTGAGAATTCACTATGTGTCAGTCAAGATTCTAAGCACTTTACATGAATTACTTTACTTATTCTTTTTAATAAGTATTACTATTATTCCCATTTTATTTTTGCAGATGAAGAAACCAAGACACAGAGAGGTTAAGTCATGTCCTGAAGGCCACACTGCCAATAGTATTGGAGCCAATAATGAGTCAACATGAGTACTCTGTCTCCAGTGCCAGTAATCTTAGCCACTATCATAATTACCTCAACAATGAAATACTCTGAGAACTATAATTCTTTTCTATGAGAGAGTAAGGGAGAAAATGCAACAGAAAAGAAATGTTCTCAGTGAAAGTTCTCAGAAGTCAGAAATGACTTTTTTATATATCAAAAAACGTTCTATGAAAAAAATAGTATAAGTGTATTCAGCAGTGGTACATCCACTGCATTTACTAGAACATCAACCAAAAAGCATTCTTGGTGAGATCACAGAGAACACCACAGCCTTCACAGCAAGACGGTGTGGCAAAGTTGAAACTGGAATTGCATCAAGCATTATGGAACGTCACTGATGTAGTTATTTCTATAAAACAAGACTAACTGGTCTCTTTATAATACTTTGTATTGGATGGGGAGTAATCATAAAAATATTTGTCTTATATACTTTCCACAAAGTATCTTGAAGCAAAACACTTAATAGAATAGTCAAATGTCACGTCACAAAATGTCAAATGTCACAAGCAGGAGGACTGCTTGAGGCCAGAGTTTGTGACCAGCCTAGGCAACATAGGAGACCCTATCTCTACAAATAACTTGAAAACTTAGCTGGGCATGGTGGTATATGACTGTCGTCTTGGCTTTTCGGAAGGCTGAGGCAGGAGGATGTCTTGAGCCCAGGAGTTCAAGGCTGCAGTGAGCTATGATTGTGCTACTACACTCCAGCCTGGGCAACAGAGTGAGATGCCATCTTTAAAAGAAGAAAAAGAAAAGGACAAGTGTTTAAAAATGTTTGACTTTTTAAAAATTTTTTTATTTTTGTGATTACAGATAGATGTCAGTAGTATGCTATCCAAAAAATAACTAAAACAACAAAACTTTATCCAAGTTATAGGTGACATTTTAACAAGTGAGAAAGTGACCACTAATTATAAGAAATTTGTGTAGGAAGAGAGCAGTTTGAAGATAGATGTTGGAGATGTTTGCATTGATATGTGATTTTATTGTTGAATCAATGCCTATTAAAAATTCTTGTGTCTGCACTTTTGAAACGTTTACAAACGGCTTTCTAAGCTATTTTTAAAAATCTTCCAAATACAGAGTTTTTGTCTTTTTAAATCTACTTGTTAAAAACATAAAATGCAATAACTTCTGGCTAGTTTTCATTTACTATTTAAAATCTAGAAAGATAGAAATTTGCTGGTCTAATTGAACAAAATTTGTGAATAATTGAGGGATGTAATTAAAAAGTAAATTTCGTGATTTTATAAATACAGCCAATGATGCATTTATTTCATTTGATATAGATATAATTGTGAAAAATTATTTTTGTTTAAAAAAGCTGTCAAAAACCAAATATCAAAACATATTGATCTTTAAACTAGATTTTTTGTTGTTGTTGTTGAGACGGAGTCTCGCTCTGTCACCCAGGTTGGAGTGCTGTGGCCGGATCTCAGCTCACTGCAAGCTCCGCCTCCTGGGTTCACGCCATTCTCCTGCCTCAGCCTCCCGGGTAGCTGGGACTACAGGCGCCACCACCTCGCCCGGCTAGTTTTTTGTAGTTTTTAGTAGAGACGGGGTTTCACCGTGTTAGCCAGGATGGTCTCAATCTCCTGACCTCGTGATCCGCCTGTCTCGGCCTTCCGAAGTGCTGGGATTACAGGCTTGAGCCACCGCGCCCGGCCTAAACTAGATTTTTTATCAAATTCAAGCTTTTCAGTAAACGCAAACTCATCAGAAGGTGTTATGTAATCTCAGTTTTTAACATGCAGAGGGACTTTTGGGACTGTGGGACATTCCCACCTGGAGATATCCACCAGAGATATGTCCGAAACTGGATGCAAAACTCAGTAGACAGATCAGGATAGTGATTTCTGAATTTTGCTCTGTGTGTATGTGTGTGTGTATGTGTGTGAAACATTTGGAAAAACTTTTCTAAGGCTTTAATGTTGGTAAATTCATTTTAGTCTAGTAATGGTAGACTTTAAATAAGATTGAGCATAATTTGTGTTGGAAAGCTAAGGGGTGTTTAAACATTCTTACTTAAGATGAAGGATTACCTACAGCATAGGAACATTATAATGGTTCACTATTCTGCAAAACTGAATTATTATGAGTTTTAAAAGTTATAATGAGCTGTAGTATTGGATAAGAGATAGACACATACATTAATAGAACAGAAGAGAAAGTTCAGAAACGGTCTCACACAAGTACACTCATTTAATGTTTAACAAAGATGTTAAAGCAATTTAATGGTGGAAGTCCAGTCTTTTTCAACAAAGGGTGTTTGGCCAATTAGACATCTATAGGCAAAATAATAAACCTCAATCAGTACATATAAGGTGTACATTGGTTTGATCAGGAAAGGCGGGACAGCTCAAAGAGTAGGATAGGGTGGGGGTAGGTTCCAGGTCACCGAAAATTTTTCAAAGATTTTCTGATTGGCAATTAATTAAAAGACTTATCATCTAAGGACCTGGAATCAGTAGGAAGGAATGTCTGGGTTAAGATAAGGGGTTGTGGAGACCAAGGTTTTATTATGCAGATGAAGCCTCCAGGTAGTAGGCTTCAGAGCTCTTTTAAGATCTAAAAAGGTGCCAGACTCTTACTGAATTCTCTCATGCATCAGGGGAAAGACCTAGAAATGAATGGGGATTATCTGCAGAATGTAGATTTTTCCCAACAAGAGACAGCTTTGCAGGGCCATTTCAAAACATGTCAAAGAAATATATTTTGGGATAAAATATTTTTATTTCTTTCAGGGTCTGCTGTTTGTTATGTGATGCTATACTAGAGTCAGGCTGGAATTTGGTTGTCTTATTGCTACAAAAAGTCTGTCTTGAAGATCTTAAGATCTTTCTTTTAATGTTAATGCTGGTCAGCTATGTCTAAATTCCAAAAGGAGGAGGGTATAATAAGGCATGTCCAACCCTCACTTCCCATCATGGCCTGAACTAGTTTTTCAGGTTAACTTTGAAATGCCCTTTGCTAAGAGGAGGGGTCTATTCAGTTGGTTGGAGGTCTTAGAATTTTATTTTTTGTTTACAAATGCAATATATTATAGAAGTAGGTATAAAATTATTCAATTATTCAGGTGATGTAATTAAAGGAATCTATTTAAAGGGACCTGCTTTATAATTAATTTCTGGAAGATAGATGTAGGGAATCCAGCCTTATGGTGAATATGCCTAGAACAGTATTTCCTGGAGTGGGTTCCTTGACACAATTGAACTAAAATACACTGAACAATTTCTAGTACATTCAGATAAACAGTATAGCTTGGTCTTTAAAAGCTAGGATCTGTGATGAGAAAGGCATAGCTTTGTACCCCACCCTACTATTTATTGGCCTTGTGACTTGTGACAAGTAAACTGCTTGAAACTTTCTTTTCTTCTTCTGTAAAACAGAGATGTTGAGAGCATTTACCTCCTAGTGTTCTCCAATTAAATGAAATAATGCATTCAATGTGGTATGCCAGAGATAACACACAATATGTTGACTATAATTATTCTGATGAAATTCACTACCTACCCTCTTAGAGTGTTAGAGTGTGGATAGCACATTAAAGACTGAGAAGTCCTGTTGAAAACAAAACAAAACAAAACAAGTTTCACGTTGCAGAACTTGCTAGTTTCAATTAATATCCTGAGGACCTGGGAAGTAAGCCTCTTCAGTTTACACGTAAATGTGGTTGAGGGTAGGAGGGGCTATTTTCTGCTCTGGATGACACATTGCTATCACTACTCTAGGCAATCTTCTTTCACAATTTTGGGGAAGTAAAATGAGTTCCAGAGCATTTTTTTTTGTTTGTTTAATGGAATTAAGACTTAAATTCAAATCACCTGGCTCTTCCTTCCGGTGTATTATTTTTAAATCACCTGGCTTCTCTCTCTCACTTGATCTGAATGTTGACATAGATGAATAAACTGAGGAGAAAGTTGTGAAAAGTACATTTGTGCTTGATATGGTTTGGCTCTGTGTCCCCACCCAAATTCCATCTTGAATTGTAATCCCCAGGTGTTGAGGAAGCGACCTGGTGGGAAGCAATTGGATCATGGAGGCGGTTTCCCCAGTGGCGTTCTCGTGATAGTGAGTGAGTTCTCACGATATCTGATGGTTTTATAAGCGGCTTCCCTGCTTCGCTCTCTATTCTCGCTGCTGCCACCATGTGAAGAAGTTCCTTGCTTCCACTTTGCCTTCTGCCGTGATTTTAAGTTTCCTGAGGCCTCACCAGCTGTGTGGAACTGTCAGTCAATTAAACCTCTTTCCTTTGTAAGTTACCCAGTCTTGGGCATTTCTTTATAGCAGTGTGAAAACGGACTAATACAGTGCTCTTTTAAGTAGCATAACTGAAGAGGAGATGAGATAGTCTTTCAGAGTGAATAAAATGTTCTGTACTTCATAAAACCCAAGCTGTCATTTAAGTCAGCCCCTGGGGAGAGGTAATAAATGACTCTTCTCAGAGGATTTCTGTGGGAGCAGTGTGAGGAGGCCTCAGCCTTCCTTATGTAAGTCCATTAGTTTAGAGCCACATTCTTTTCTCATGGTGTCACTGAAGTTTTTGAGGTCCAGAAGCTCTCTTTGCACTCTCTTCATCTTGTGAACTTTCAGTCTGTCTCTAGATTTAGGGCAAGAAACCTGTGGTGGTGAGGGCAAGTGGCAGTGCTGACCTGAGAGACAGCTAGGATTTCTTGTTAATCTGGTTATAGTTATCATTTATGTGTTAACTAGCTCTCTTGAGTGTTTGCCCCCAAGGCCTGCAGAAGACAGGTAATGTCTCTTCTCACTTACCTGTGTGGGGCACTCCCTCAGACTCACAGAGGATGAATGGGCGCATGTTATGAAATGTTCTGTTTCTGCCTCCTACTTCAAGCAAAGCCTGCTTTTCATCATTGACCTCTGTGCTATGCAGTCATAGTTCTTTGTAGTCACTGATGAACATCTTCAATATGCTCCAAACATTCTAAACTCCTTTCTAATTCCTGAAGATCCCCTACTAATCCCTAGGTTGAGAAGTCAGAGGTTCTAATTGATTTGCTGTGACCTGTTCGCTGCCTTAAGGTTTGTGTTCCCTAGAAATGATATTTTATTTTCTATGTACTTCCCCCCAAAACAAATGTTGTAGGTTTTGACATGGGAAAGCTTTAGCTGTTCAAACATGCATACCTTGCTGATGTTCAAATCCACAGACTGTACACACACCAGTGTTTACAGAGTCCTTGACAGGTCTGAAAAAAACATTACCATGTTTATCATTTCCATTGGTAGAACAGAATAATGGCAAATGATATACATGTAGTCCTCCACAATTAATCAAATACCTTCACATCTGTAATTATTATTCACAAAGCCTAATTCTCAAAGTGTTTTATTTTCTTTTAAATTATATTTTATTACATTCTTACAAATATAGCCTGGACTCTGGTTTACATAACATGATGTTGACAGTGTAGGAAAAATAAATGGTGCTTTGAGGGAATGAAATTACAATTGGTTACACAAAGAAAATGAAGATTGTAATATCTTGGCATGGGACAACTCAGACCAAGGCAGGGTAGAATGGGAAGTGTACTAGATTGCGAGTGCAGTACCTGGATTCTAATTCCAAGTCTACCACCTACTAGTGGTGGGACTTTGGGAAGCATCATTGAATTTCCTCTTAATTAGATCCATGTTTTCCGGGTTCACCAAGACCTGAGAATCACCTGGAGTGCCTGCTAAAAAGAAAAAAAAAGCATACCCCTCAGCCCAGCTCTGCTGGATTAGCTGGAATCTCAAGAGTAGGGATCTGCAAAAAATACGAACATTCACTCACACACTCACAGAGAGGCACCCTGGGTGATTCTTTTGAACAAACAATTTTGGGAAACAATTTGAAAATGTCAAGAGTCTTCCTAGTTGCTAGGAACTGTATGCTATGATTAGCCCTTAGATGAGCAAAATCTGAAGATAAAATGTATTAATTATTTATACTTTGATTTTGTAGTTTTATAATTACTCTACTTTTTTGAAAAGTTACAGAATTTAGTGCTATAATTTGTGTTTTATGAATTTAAAAATTCTTGAGATCTCTCTTTTCCCTCTGACTTATTCGTTCCTAGTGCTATGTTGAGGATAAATGAGGTCAGGATGTAAAATTTGTTTTTATTATTGCTGTTAGTAAAATAAGTACCACTGACTAGACCCATCTTTTATTAATTTGATATATCTGTTTCTATGGCTTTGTTCCTATTAGTAAAAGCTCAAATAAACAGAACACAATTATTTCTTTATTAGTTTTTTGATTTATTCAAAAAATTTGAGTGCCTTTTATGTACAGAAGATTCTACTGTGTTATGTGGTAAGGAATATTAAAATGTTTAAAGAACCTTTTCTTTCTCTTTTTTTACATGTAAACCTCCAATTAAGTAATATTTTTTAATAAATAAAATATTTTATTGATCTCACCAATATGTCAATGCATTAGGAAATTAACAATATGTATTGGATACATTTATTCAGCATAGACTATAGAGCATGCATGATACATGATACACATAGCAGAGAACTCTTAGAAATAAATCTAGAGGTCCGTGGTAATCTATGCTCCACGAATTAGTAGCTATGAGTTTAAGGTTCTCTTCCTAGTGTTTTCATTTTCTCCATGGTGAATTGCTGTATTAGACACGAGTTATACCAATGTTCCAGTCTCTGGGTTCAAATCCAAGCAGTTGCACAAATTATGTAGTGAAAACTTGGTTGTGGCAAAAAGCAATGGCAAATGATATACATGTAGTCCTTCACAATTAATAAAATACTTTCCCATCTATAATTTCATTTTTTTTCCCATAGTAATCCTCTGATACAGGCAAGGGAGATCCTGTGAGATGTCCAGAGAAGCGAAGCTGGTGGGGCCAGGACTGGAAACCAGGCCTTTGGCTTTCTGTCTGGTACACTTTCCCTTTCTCCCAAGATGCCTGCGTGATTCTACAACTGAGGGGCATGGCCCCTCACTACGTGTCGGTATAGCGGGGCTTGTATTGTAGCAAAGATCTGGGAAGAATAATTTGAGTGAATTCTCTTAGACATTTATGTTGGCACCTATTTCAAACTCTCATACTCTTACAGTTCTCCCAGCCTCTTGCAGCGTTTCTTTCTTTTCTCTCTCTCTCTCTTTTTTTTTAAATACTTTAAGTTCTAGAGTACATGAGCACAACGTGCAGGTTTGTTACATAGGAATACATGCACCATGTTGGTTTGCTGCACCCATCAACTCGTCATTTACATTAGGTATTTCTCCCAATGCTATCCCTCCCCCAGCCCCCCACCTCCCAACAGGCCCCGGTATGTGATATTCCACTCCCTGTGTCCATGTATTCTCATTGTTCAATTCCCACTTATGAGTGAGAACATGCAGTGTTTGGTTTTCTGTCCTTGTGATAGTTTCCTGAGAATGATGGTTTCCAGCTTCAACCATGTCCCTGCAAAGGACATGAACTCATCCTCTTTTATGGCGGCGTAGTATTCCATGGTGTATATGTGCCACATTTTCTTTTTCCAGTCTATTATTGATAGACATTTGGGTTGGTTCCAAGTCTTTGCTATTGTGAATAGTGCCACAATAAACATGCATGTGCATGTGTCTGTATAGTATGATTTATAATCCTTTGCGTACATATCCAGTAATGGGATTGCTGGGTCAAATGGTATTTCTAGTTCTAGATCCTTGAGGAATTGCCACACTGTCTTCCACAATGGTTGAACTAATTTACACTCCCACCAACAGTGTAAAAGCGTTCCTATTTCTCCACATCCTTTCCAGCATCTGTTGTTTCCTGACTTTTTAATGATTGCCATTCTAACTGGCGTAAGATGGTATCTCACAGTGGTTTTGATTTGCATTTATCTGATGATGAGCATTTTTTCATGTGTCTTTTGGCTGCATAAGTGTCTTCTTTTGAGAAGTGTCTGTTCATATCTTTTGCCCACTTTTTGATGGGGTTGTTTGTTTTTATCTTGTAAATTTGTTTAAGTTCTTTGTATATTCTGGATATTAGCCCTTTGTCAGATGGGTACATTGCAAAAATTTTCTCCCATTCTGTAGGTTGCCTGTTCACTCTGATGATAGTTTCTTTTGCTGTGCAGAAGCTCTTTAGTTTAATTAGATCCCATTTGTCAATTTTGGCTTTTGTTGCCATTGCTTTTGGTGTTTTAGACATGAAGTCTTCGCCCATGCCTATGTATTGAATGGTATTGCCTAGGTTTTCTTCTAGGGTTTTTATGGTTTTAGGTCTAACATTTAAGTCTTTAATCCATCTTAAATTTTTGTGTAAGGTGTAAGGAAGGTATCCACTTTCAGCTTTCTACATATGGCTAGCTAGTTTTCCCAGTACCATTTATTAAATAGGGAATTCTTTCCCTATTGCTCGTTTTTGTCAGGCCTGTCAAAGATCAGATGGTTGTAGATGTGCGGTGTTATTTCTGAGGTCTCTGTTCTGTTCCATGGGTCTATATATTTGTTTTGGTACCAGTACCATGCTGTTTTGGTTACTGTAGCCTTGTAGTATAGTTTGAAGTCAGGTAGCGTGATGCCTCCAGTTTTGTTCTTTTGGCTTAGGATTGTCTTGGCAAGGCAGGCTCTTTTTTGGTTCCATATGAACTTTAAAGTAGTTTTTTCCAGTTCTGTGAAGAAAGTCATTGGTAGCTTGATGGGGATAGCATTGAATTTATAAATTGCTTTGGGCAGTATGGCCTTTTTCATGATATTGATTCTTCCTATCCATGAGCATGAAATGTTCTTCCATTTGTTTGTGTCCTCTTTTATTTCCTTGAGCAGTGATTTGTAGTTCTCCTTGAAAAGGTCCTTCACATCCTTTTCTAAGTTGGATTCCTAGGTATTTTATACTCTTTGTAGTAATTGTGAATGGGAGTTCACTCATGATTTGGCTGTCTAGTATTGGTGTATAGGAATGCTGAGATTTTGCACATCTCAGGATTTTGTATCCTGAGAGTTTGCTGAAGTTGCTTATCAGCTTAAGGAGATTTTGGGCTGAGATGATGGGGTTTTCTAAATATACAATCATGTCATCTGCAAACACAGACAATATGACATCCATTTTTCCTAATTAAATACCCTTTATTTCTTCCTCTTGCCTGATTGCCCTGGTCAGAACTTCCAATACTATGTTGAATCGGAGTGGTGAGAGAGGGCATCCTTGTCTTGTTTCAGTTTTCAAAGGGAATACTTCCTGTTTTTGCCCATTCAGTATGACATTGACTGCGGGTTTCTCATAAGTAACTTTTATTATTTTGAGATACATTCCATCAATACCTAGTTTATTGAGAGTTTTTAGCATGAAAGGGTGTTGAATTTTGTCAAAGGCCTTTTCTGCATCTATTGAGATAATCATAGAATCTCAATCATTGAGATAATCATGTGGTTTTTGTCATTGGTTCTGTTTATGTGATGGATTATGTTTATTGATTTTTGTATGTTGAATCAGTCTTGCATCTCAGGGATGAAGCCAACTCGATCATGGTGGATAGGCTTTTTGATGTGCTGCTGGATCTGGTTTGCCAGTATTTTATTGAGGATTTTTGCATGGATGTTCATCAGGGATATTGGCCTACAATTCTCTTTTTTTTTGTTGTGTCTCTGCCAGGTTTTGGTATCAGGATGATACTGGTCTCATAAAATGAGTTAGGGAGGAGTCTCTCTTTTTCTATTGATTGGAGTAGTTTCAGAAGGAACAGTACCAGCTCCTCCTTGTACCTCTGGTAGAATTTGGTTGTGAATCTGTCTGGTCCTGGACTTTTTTTAGTTGGTAGGCTATTAATTATTGCCTCAATTTCAGAACCTGTTATTGGTCTATTCAGAGATTCAACTTCTTCCTGGTTTAGTCTTGGGAGGGGGTATGTGTCCAGGAATTTATCCATTTCTTCCAGATTTTCAATTTTATTTGCATAGAGGTGTTTATAGTATTCTCTAATGGTAGTTTGTATTTCTGTGGAATCGGTGGTGATATCCCCTTTATCATTTTTTATTGTGTCTATTTGATTCTTCTCTCTTTTCTTCTTTATCAGTCTGGCTAGCAGTCTATCTATTTTGTTAATCTTTTCAAAAAACCATTTCCTGGATTCATTACTTTTTGAAGAGTTTTTCGTGTCTCTATCTCCTTCAGTTCTGCTCTGATCTTAGTTATTTCTTGTTTTCTGCTAACTTTTGAATTTGTTTGCTCTTGCTTCACTAGTTCTTTTAATTGTGATGTTAGGGTGTCGATTTTAGATCTTTCTTGCTTTCTCTTGTGGGCATTTAGTGTATAAATTTCTGTGTAAACACTGCTTTAGCTGTGTCTCAGAGATTCTGGTACATTGTGTCTTTGTTCTCATTGGTTTCAAATAACTTATTTATTTGTCCCTTAATTTCGTTATTTACCTGGTAGTCATTCAGGAGAAGGTTGTTCAGTTTCCATGTAGTTGTGGGATTTTGAGTGAGTTTCTTCATCTTGAATTCTAATTTGATTGGACTGTGGTCTGAGAGACTGTTTGTTATGACTTCCATTCTTTTGCATTTGCTGAGGAGTGTTTTACTTCCAATTATGTGGTCAATTTTAGAATAAGTGTGATGTGGTGCTGAGAAAAATGTGTATTATGTTAATTTGGGGTGGAGAGTTCTGTAGATGTCTATTAGGTCTGCTTGGTTCAGAGCTGAGTTCAAGTTCTGAATATCCTTGTTAATTTTATTGCTCGTTGATATGTCTAATATTGACAGTGGGGTGTTACTGTCTCCCACTTTTATTGTGTGGGAGTCTAAGTCTCTTTGTAGGTCTCTAAGAACTTGCTTTATGAATCTGGGTGCTCCTGTATTGGGTGTATATACAATTAGGATAGTTAGCTCTTCTTGTTGCATTGATCCCTTTACTATTATGTAATGGCCTTCTTTGTCTCTTTTGATGTTGGTTGGCTTCAAGTCTGTTTTATCAGAGACCAGGATTGCAACCCCTGCTTTTTTTTTTTTTTTTTTTTTTTTTTGCTTTCCATTTGCTTGGTAGATCTTCCTCCATCCCTTTATTTTGAGCCTATGTGTGACTTTGCACATGAGATGGATCTCCCAAATACAGCACACTGATGGGTCTTAACTCTTTATCCAATTTGCCAATCTGTGTATTTTAATTGGGGCATTTAGCCCATTTACATTTAAGGTTAATATTGTTATGTGTGAATTTGATCCTGTCGTTATGATGTTAGCTGGTTCTTTGCCCATTAATTGTTGCAGTTTCTTCCTAGCATAGATGGTCTTTACCATTTGACATGTTTTTGCAGTGACTGGTACCAGTTCTTCCTTTCCATGTTTAGTGCTTCCTTCAGGAGCTCTTGTAAGGCAGGCCTGGTGATGACAAAGTCTCTCAGCATTTGCTTGTCTGTAAAGGATTTTATTTCTCCTTCACTTATGAAGCTTAGTTTGGCTGCATACGAAATTTTGGGTTGAAAATTCTTTCCTTCAAGAATGTTGAATATTGGCCCCCACTCTCTTCTGGCTTGTAGGGTTTCTGCAGAGAGATCCACTGTTAATCTGATGGGCTCCCCTTTGTGGGTAATTCAACCTTTCTCTCTGGCTGCCCTTAACATTTTTTCCTTCATTTCAACCTGGTGAATCTGATCATTACATGTCTTGGGGTTGTTGTTCTTGAGGAGTATCTTTGGGGTGTTCTCTGTATTTCCTGAGTTTGAAAGATGGCCTGTCTTGCTAGGTTGGGGATATTCTCCTGGATAATATCCTGAAGAGCGTTTTCTAACTTGGTTCCATTCTCCCTGTCACTTTCAGATACAACAATCAAATGTAGATTTGATCTTTTCACATAGTTCCATATTTCTTGGAGGTTTTGTTTGTTTCTTTTCACTCTTTTTTCTCTAATCTTGTCTCCTTGCTTTATTTCATTAATTTGATCTTCAATCACTGACATCCTTTCTTCCACTCAATTGAATTGACTGTTGAAGCTTGTGCATGTATCACAAAGTTCTTGTGCTGTGGTTTTCAGCTCCATCAGGTCATTTAAGCTCTTCTCTATGCTGGTTATTCTAGTTAGCCATTTGTCTAACCGTTTTTCAAGGTTTTTAGCTTCCTTGCAATGGGTTAGACCATGCTCCTTTAGCTTGGAGAAGTTTGTTATTACTGATCTTCTGAAGCCTACTCCTGTCAACTCATCAAACTCATTCTCTGTCCAGTTTTGTTCCTTTGCTGGCAAGGAATTGTGTTCCTTTGGAAAAGTAGAGGTATTCTGGTTTTTGGAATTTTCAGCCTTTCTGCTCTGGTTTCTCCCCATCTTAGTGGTCTTCGATGTTGGTGACCTACGGATGGGGTTTTGATGTGGATGTCCTTTCTGTTGATGTTGATGCTATTCCTTTCTGTTTGTTAATTTTACTTCTGACAGACAGGCCCCTCAGCTACAGGTCTGATGGAGTTTGCTGGAGGTCCACTCCAGACCTTGTTTGCCTGGGTATCACCAGGAGGCTGCAGAAGAGCAAATATTGTTGCCTGATTCTTCCTCAGGAAGCTTTGTCCCAGAGGGGCACCCACCTGTATGAGGTGTTTGTTGGCCCCTACTGGGAGGTGTCTCCCAGTCAGTCTACACAGGCTCAGGGACCCACTTGAGGAGGCAGTATGTCCGTTAATGGATCTCAAATGCTGTGCTGGGAAAACCACTGCTCTCTTCAGAGTTGTCAGGCAGGGATGTTTAAGTCTGTAGAAGCTGTCTGCTGCCTTTTGTTCAGATATGCCCTGCCTCCAGAGGTGGAATCTAGAGAGGCAATAGGCCTTGTTGAGCTGCAGTGGGCTCTGCCCAGTTCGAGCTTCCCTGCTTCTTTGTTTACACTGTGAGCATAGAATTACCTACTCAAGCCTCAGCAATGGCGGCGTCCCTCCCCCCACCAAGCT
Source organism: Piliocolobus tephrosceles (assembly GCF_002776525.5). Taxonomy (NCBI): domain Eukaryota; kingdom Metazoa; phylum Chordata; class Mammalia; order Primates; family Cercopithecidae; genus Piliocolobus; species Piliocolobus tephrosceles. The sequence continues at coordinate 89,826,688 of NC_045436.1, forward strand.
TTAGCATCCAAGGTCGATCTCAGACTGCTGTGCTAGCAGTGAGCAAGGCTCCATGTGTATGAGAGCTGCTGAGCCAGGCAGGGGAGGCAATCTCATGGCCTGCTGGTTGCAAAGACCATGGGAAAAGCACAGTGTTTGGACAAGAGTGTACGGTTCTTCTGGGTACAGTCACTCACGACTTCCCTTGTCTAGGAAAATGAAATCTCCTGACTGCTTGCACTTCCTGGGTGAGGCGACGCCCCGCCTTGCTTCTGCTCACCCTCTGTAGGCTGCACCCACTGTCCAACCAGTCCCAGTGAGATGAACCAGGTACTTCAGTTGGAAAGGCAGAAATCACCTGTCTTCTGCGTCCATCTTGCTGGGAGCTGTAGACCTGAGCTGTTCCTATTCAGCCATCTAGGAAGCACCAACCCTCTTGTAGCTTTAATTCAATTTACTCTCCAAAGTGGAATTAGTGTTTTCTGACTCTAGAACATAGTCCCTGAGTAAAACGATGTTAACCCATCATTTTGTTCAATGCTTACAATAAACACATTTATTAAGTCATATTAAGGCATTACTTTTAATGATAAAACAGAATGGAGTAAGCCCAGCACAGAAGCAATAATATGTTAGAATTCCCCTCTGTTCCCCACTCACCCCAGTGATTCTGTCATTTTCTAAAGGCAGAGTGGCCCAAGCCTCCTCACACTTGGTCAAGAGAGGGAGACCAAGGAAACTAACTTGACTTGATGAAACGAATTTCATCCTCTGGTGTCATCTCAGAGCATCAAAGGCAAGCTGTGTGTGGTGTCTGTCAGTAATTAGTGGTGAGGTTTCCCAAGAAGGGATCAGGTTCCCAAGCAGATATTGAATACTGGGGCATCAAAGTTGGTAGGTGGCCATCACCTAGAACAGGAGAGGACCCCAGGTACAGGATTAGGGTACCAAGCAAGGCCTTACAGGCACCAAGAAATCCAATGAGGTTCACCACCCAGATTTAGCAAATAAAAATGCAAAGTGCCTAGTTAAATTTGAATTTCAGGTAAATAGAGAACAAATTTTTAGTGTATGTCCCATGCAATATATATGAAATTCAAATTTATTTGGACATCCTGTATTTATGTGGCAAAGCTAACAGGGTCAAAAAATTTCAGAACCTTTATAGGATTCTGAAATTGAAACAGCGTTTCAATTTTTCCTGCTTCCATGTAAGACCTTTTAGTTTTCACTATCATCTTCTAGGTCATTATGCTGAAGGCTCTGGTCATAGGTAAGACCCAAGGAGTCCATTTCCAAATGATAATATCTGTAATTTTAGTTCTAATTTACATAATTAAATTTTATACTTATATAGATCCTTTCCACAATAGTGTATGGTGGGTGGTTCCTTTTTGAACATAAAAAGGTATTTTATGGATAGAGTAAAAAGTGTCTTTCTCTTCAGATAGTTCATTTGTCATAATTTACCAATGTTCATGTCTTATAATCAGTTTGTGGGGAAGACAATTTGCAAAATGAAGTGTGAATATCTACAGGAACTCTTTATTATCTATACAGTAAACTTTATTTTAAACAGAAAACCAGTAATTAAAAATTATTTCTGCTTGTGTTGGTTATCATTGGGAAGTATTTTGTTTAAATGAGATAAAATGTTGAAAGTATACAGTTTGGTCTCTTTCTTCCCACCCAGGTCCTGCACCCTTCTTAATTTTCTCCCACGGAAATAGTATCTTTAGGATTGACACGGAAGGAACCAATTATGAGCCATTGGTGGTGGATGCTGGTGTCTCAGTGATCATGGATTTTCATTATAAAGAGAAAATAATCTATTGGGTGGATTTAGAAAGACAACTTTTGCAAAGAGTTTTTCTGAATGGGTCAAGGCGAGAGGTAAAATACCATCACCTGCAGTGTTAGAGCTGTTTTTGTACAGGCTGACAAATATAATATATTGAATTTTTAATGTATAGATAAATGAAAATTATATTACAATTCAAATTGTGTCTGCTAAATATAGGCATTTATTTAATCTACATCTGTGGTAGTATATTATTGAATAAGTTCACACATTAATATTCAGAAGCCCCAAAATGAGAAAGTGAAGATATGAATGTAATTTTGAAAATATCTGAGTTTATTAAATCAGATCACCATTTTATGAAGATAGATTATTAGCATGATTATTTCTTGCTATTTGTAAGGTATCCCAGTAGTTCTCAGGTGGGGGGCAATTTTTCCCTGAGGGAACAATGGGCAGTATCTGGAAACATTTTTGGTTGTCACAAGTGGATGAGGTAGGAAGGTGGAGACGATAAAAGCAACTAGTGGGGAAAGGCCTGGGATACTGCAAAACATCTCACACTGTGCAGAACAGCCCCAGAATAAAGAATTATCCAGCCCCGAATGTCGTTAGTGCTGAAGTTGAGAGACCCTGTTTTATCTGTATAAAATCTCCATCATGGGTGTTGGCACCTGACATGTAGAAAGAAAACTTTTCTTCTTTATATTCTCACAGTGGTTGCACTCTGGAAAAAAGTAATATAGCAGATGACAGATACAAGGTACTTTACTTCAAGTACATACAAAAGATCCTTAATCTCTCTTTTTAGCTGGTAGAACCCTTACATGAGTCCCAGGAGGAATGTTTCTCTCAATTCGGTGATGGATTACAAAGATCATGTGACTAGAGAAATTTTAAGAGTTGATTTCTCAACATAAAGTGCACAATATTTTTTTGTTTTTTAGCCAAATCTTTCTCTTTCCAATTATTCTTAAAAGCTTCAATTAGGTGCTAATCTGTTTTATCACAGCTCCAATACTTGCTAATCTCACTTTTAACAAGGATGGCTACTCATTATCCTCCAGACATGTGGTAGTATAGTTTCAAACTCTTGAGTCTAAGAATCTGAAGGGTTTCCTATCAAGAACAAGGAAAAACAAAATAGTTGTGAATTTATGTCAAGTCATTAGGAAAGGATCAGCCTGATGCCTAAAATTCCATCCCTATATTCCTTCCTTTGGGTTAAAACATTGCTTATAAAGGACAACTGTTAAAATGCAAACAATTATCCTGGGTGAGCTAATTTATGAATGTATTAGGTTGGTGCAAAGGTAATTGCTGTTTTGGCCATTATTTTCAATGGTAAAATAAGTTGGCTAGATTTATTTATATGAGATGTAGAAATAGCAAAGGCTCATGAGATTATGCAATTTCAGCCCAACTCTGATTTCAATCATGTCACTTGGGTAGCTGGATGTCAGCCATGGTGGAATATTTACACCATGAAAATCTTCAACAGTCCAAATTGGGGCTTCTGCCCACCTCGCAACCTCCATTCCCCCAAGAAGACCAGCTTACCTGCCCTTGGCTGAAATTAAGAGACAAAAAGTTTTGATTGGGCATTTTTATCATGAAAGAGCTGGAAATACAGCCCAAGGCGCATAAAAAGACGCCCTGCTACTCTGGTACAGTGTGAGGGCATCAAGGACTGTGGAAAGGAAGAGGCCTGTTGGAGGAAGAGGGCCAGAAGAATAAAGGCCATAATGAGAAATTCATCAAGTTCATGTCTGTAAGCTCAAACTCCAAGGAAATCTTGCAAAGCTTGGAACTGAGTTCAGTTGAAGATCTAGAAAGTTCCATTAGCAAATGGAATGGAATAAGCTGTCTTTACGGTTGCATCAAAATTTCACCATTACTACAGTTGAAATGATTAATACATGATGGTTGGCTGCCTAGTTTAAATAGCATGTAGGATAGTTTTTAGTTTCAAAGCTATGATATAAATACTATTTCCAGAAATATTTACTTAGGGATCAGAGGAGGTTTAATAATGCTACATCAAAACAAAGACACCATATCTGTGACTACTGTATTATTTAAACAATTTTGGAAATGCATAAAGATGACAAGTTCTTAAAAGAATAGACTTTTTATATGTAACAATTAACATAATTTTGTTGTGAATCGGGAAATATTAATAACAATTTTAAAATTTGATTTTGCAGAGAGTATGTAATATAGAGAAAAATGTTTCTGGAATGGCAATAAATTGGATAAATGAAGAAGTTATTTGGTCAAATCAACAGGAAGGAATCATTACAGTAACAGATATGAAAGGAAATAATTCCCACGTTCTTTTAAGTGCTTTAAAATATCCTGCAAATATAGCAGTTGATCCAGTAGAAAGGTAAATTCTGCTGTATTCAGGCATTGAAATATATTTACAAATCTAGAGAAGATTGATAGAATTATAACATTTTAAATTCAAAGGGATCCTCTCACTGAGACCAAAGCTCTCTTTTGTAGCACACAGGCACCATTTTCTACCGGACAGTTGCCTGCATTTCAACTGAGACAGGATCCTTTCATAAATATTCCTAAGTATCACGGTTTTCTGCTATAGAGGCATAATTCCCCTTCAAACTTGAATTTGCTTGTAATGTTACAATAGGGCAGTGTTTACTTGTTGAATACATTTTCATTCAAAACAGTCAAACTTGCCCTATGCAGGAGCTGCTGAAACATTGAGAGAGTTGGCCATTTAAGGCACTATACATTCATTTTTGTGTCTATGTAATGTGTTTTCCCTCAGGTTTATATTTTGGTCTTCAGAGGTGGCTGGCAGTCTTTACAGAACAGATCTTGATGGTGTGGAAGTGAAGTCTCTGTTAGAGACATCAGAGAAAATAACAGCTGTGTCATTGGATGTGCTTGATAAGCGGCTGTTTTGGATTCAGTACAGCAGAGAAGGAAGCAATTCTCTTATTTGCTCCTGTGATTATGATGGAGGTTCTGTCCGTATTAGTAAACATCCAACACAGTAAGTTTTACTCTTGGTATAAAATAAAACAGTTGTCATTTGAAGTCCACAAGATAAATTAATTTTACTTTTGTCAACAGAACTGGTATAGTCGTTTAGGCCATAGATTTTGAATCCAAAAGACTTGAGTTCAAGCTCCAGATTGAACTCATCTGTTAGATGAGTGACTTTGAGTAGGTTCTATAACTTCTGTTATCCTCAGTTTCCCTTAATGTGAGGCTAATCATAGCATCTCTCTCTTGGGATTATTGTGAAGGGAAAGTAAATGAATACAAACAAAAATAATTAACAGAGTATTTGGCACGTAATAAGTTCTCACATGTTGATCATAGTTATTCTTTTTGGAATTATTATGTTATATATATTTTTATATTTCATTGGTTTGCTATCATGCCAGCAACTGACTTTCCAGCTTTGTGGCAAAAGGCAGAAATTAGTCATGTGAAATTGATGTCACTAGAAACCCATTCTTACCCTGTTCCTATGTTCTTCCCCATTTTCATCACACTTATTGGATGACTAAAAGATTAATGAGATAATGGATCTGGAGCTAGAAATTATATCTTATTAGCTCAGAGTATGATGACATAAATAAAATTTTAAACTTAATATACTTTTCTAAACCTAAATGAGAAACAATGGAAAAGGCAGGTAGTTAAAACTTAGACAATAAATTGAAATGAAGTAAAACTCTAATAAGCCAAGGAACAAATGTTCTATTGTTCTTTTTTCTTTTGTGGTTGCTTTTTAGGCACAATTTGTTTGCAATGTCCCTTTTTGGTGACCATGTCTTCTATTCAACATGGAAAACGAGGACAATTTGGATAGCCAACAAACACACTGGAAAGGATATGGTTAGAATTAACCTTCATCCATCATTTGTACCACCTGGTGAACTGAAAGTAGTGCATCCACTTGCACAGCCCGAGGCAGAAGATGATGCTCGGGAGCGTGGTGAGTCATCATTGACCTTGTGCGGGGCCTGACACATAGTTCTCACCCATTTACCTGCTTGAGCCAGACAATGAGGGCTTGTAGGGGGGGAAATATTTTTTTCTTCAACCCTCATATATTCTTAGTTATAATAGACCCCTGTAAGAAAAGGCAGATTAACAAGAGAAAAACAAATAGAAGTCCAGTCATGGTGGCTCACACTTGTAATCTCTGCACTTTGGAAGGCTGAGGTGGGAGGATTGCTTGAGGCCAGGAGTTTGAGACCAGCCTGGACAACATAGCAAGACTCTGTCTCAAAGAAAGAAAGAAAGAGAAAGAGAAAGGAAAGCAAAGGAAAGCAAAGCAAAGCAAATAGAAATGGATTAGCATGCACATTTGTATATACATGGGAGAAACCTGGGGAATTAGTAGCTCTCAAAGAGGTGGCTTTAAATGACAGGTTATGTAGTATCTTTAATAAAGAACAGTAAATTTTTAGAGAAGTGACAAGACAGAGGAAAAGGACTTTGAGTTTCTATGGGCAGCAAACTGGGGGAAGGCAAATAAATGGCAGCTAAATGCTAGTTAATAAAGCTTCTTGGCCGGGCATGGTGGCTGACGCCTGTAATCCCAGCACTTTGGGAGGCCGAGGCATGTGGATCACAAGGTCAGGAGATGGAGACCATCCTGGTTAACACGGTGAAACTCCATCTCTACTAAAAATATAAAAAAATTAGCCGGGTGTGATGGTGGGCGCCTGTAGTCCCAGCTGCTCGGGAGGCTGAGGCAGGAGAATGGCATGAACCCAGGAGGTGGAGTTTTCCATGAGCCAAGATTGCGCCACTGCACTCCAGCCTGGGCGACAGAGCAAGACTCTGTCTCAAAAAATAATAAATAAATAAATAAATAAATAAATAAATAAATAAATAAATAAAAATAAAAAAATAAAGCTCGTTAATGTAGATACCTCTGCAGCCATTGCCAGGCCATAAGGATCTAAAGTTGTCTTCAGTGGTTAACTTTTGTGATTCCTGGTAGAGAGGGGGTACCTATTGTCTTCGTAAATCTATGTCTTGCATTTAGGCAAATAGAGATAGCTTTTCTGTATCTATTTCTTTTTAATTGTTTGAAGCTCAACAATCTTTCCTATTTTGGAGTGGCATATTCTGGGATCTACAGGGCCATCTCTGATTTTTCCCACTGTTGCACCCCCAATTTCTAATCCAACACCAAATCCATTCCATTCTACCTTCTAAATACTTTTCAAATGTCCACTTCTCTTCTCTACTGCCACTGCCATAGTCTAAACAGACAGGCACTTTTTGTTTGGCCTACTATAGTAGCCACTCAACTGATCCTTCTGTTTTCTGAATCTGATCCATTCATTCTCCTGCACAAAATCTGTCAAAAGCTTTTCTTTGCACTTAGGTTGAAGTTCAGCATTTTACCAGTCTCGTCAATATTTGACCAACCTGCTCTAGTGATCTCTGCCCTCACTAGAATTTAGTGCAAGTCTTGCTATAACTCCTCAAACATGCTAATCTCCTTCATTCCTTTAGGGTTTTGCAGCCACTCTTCCTTGGCTTAGACTTCTCTTCAGTTCTGAGTTTAAATGTCATGTCCTCAGATAGGTCTTCTCTGATAAGCCAATCAAAATAGGCCCCTTCACCTCTTACTTTTTTCATAGTACACCTTTCATTGAACCCATCACGAGGTGTAACTACGTACACATTTGCTTTCTTTGGATTCTCTCTCCCATTTGATTGTAAGTGCCATACAGCTGGAAACCATGTATATTTTGTTTGTTTTTTTTAGCCACCATATATACAGTAGATATTTATAAATTAATTAATTTTAGATGGTAAATATTAGTGAAAAGAATAAGTGATTGACTGAATCTAGTCACAGTCCCAAATTTCCACTTCTAAATGTGGTCTTCTCTGTTTGAATTTTTTTTTTAATCTGTAAGGTATTATTTATTAAGATCTTAAGCGTCACCCCTGAACTCAAATGGGATGGGATAAAGAGTAAGGAAAGAGGTTACAGGAGACAGAAAACAAAGCCCAGCTCTTCCAAGCTCACCACCTAGCCAAGGTCTTCGAATTCCTGAGGGAACCCAGGGCTGGAGGCTGGGCTGCAGGAAGGCAGCACTCCTGGAAGGTTCCAAGTTCTGGGCAGGGGTATAGAGCTGTTGCATGTGTGGGGGGTAGGGTAAGGGAAAGGCTCCAGAGCTACTTTCGTTCATATCTTCAACTATTCTCTCTTCCATTTGCATATTCATCTCACCATTCCTGACCCAGCCAGCCCCCTATCACTGAGTACTGCTGCTGCTGCTGGTCCTGTTCTCCCCAAATCCACCTGCCCTCTGGCATCTAGCTCCTCCTCCAGCCACACCCACACTCACTCATCCCCTTCTTCACAATGACCGCACCCAAAAGACACTGTACTGGGGAACCCAGCTTTGTCACTCAGATGTTAACTAAAGGCCCAAGGGAATGTGCTGGACAAGGTCCCCCCACCCCCAAGACCAAGGACCCTAGGTTTTCCTTGCCCTGGAGGGAGCTAGACATGGGAACAGGGGAGAGGGTGGAGATGGGGTAACCAGTCCACAGGTCTGCAATCCTCAAAAAAAAAAAAAAAAAACAACAAAACAAAACCCTACAGACAACTCTCAGAACTAGCAAATAAGGGCCCAAAGCCATTTCCAATCATCCCCACTCTTTTTTTTTTTTTCCTCCGGACATTGGTCCAGCCATCTTCCATGATATTCTCTTCCTTAATAGTCTGAGCATCTGGATCAGAGGGTTCAGGCTAGGAGCAGACCCCATCTGTAGCAGCCCCATCATTCGGAGCTGTGACCTCCATCTCTTCCACACTGTCCACATCATCTTCATCCTCATCAGTCTCTCTAGCTGTTTTAAGTGCAGTGGCTTTGACCTTGCGTTTTCTTTGAGTGATGCGAGAGGCCATCTCCCTCAGAGCAGCCCCATCACCCCTCTGGAAGTGGTGGAACATGGTCTGCAGTGGCTGGCTCACCTGGGGCAGACTCCCGTCTTCCACAACTGTATCAAACTCGTTGGTCAACAGCTCTCCAAGGAAGTCTTCCACCTCATCTAGCTCCAAGTCAGCACTGCGCATGAAGTAATCCTCCACTGCACCCCCCAGCCACTTGGCCTTCTCCTGGCTGTGCACACCCCCGAAGCCATTCTCCACAGCATCTGCAAGGTCGGCCAGGCCTCCAGGGCCTTGCAGACCCCAGCTCGGAAAAGAACTCACGCATCTTCTGCAGCTCCCGCCATTATCCTGCCCTGGTCCCTGAATTCTTTAGCATGTAACTGTTTTTAAAAAGTTTTTAGGCCTGTAATCCCAGCACTTTGGGAGGGCAAGGTGGACAGATCGCTTGAGGTCAGGAGTTCGAGACCAGTCTGGCCAACATGGCAAAACCCTGTCTCTACCAAAAATACAAAAATTAGCTGGGCATGGTGGCGCATGCCTATAGTCCCAGCTATTTGGGAGGCTGAGGCAGGAGGATGGCTTGAACCCAGGAGGCGGAGGCTGCAGTGAGCCAAGATTGCTCCACTGCACTCCAGACTGGGTGACAGAGTGAGACTCTGTCTCAAATTAAAATTTAAAAAAAAAAGTTGTTAGGCTTTTGTGAAATACCACAAGGGCCTACAGAAAAAAAAAGGTTGTCAGGTTTAAAAAATTTGTTATGATCGTTAGGCTGCTCAATGTACCTCATAAATGATGTGCCACTAACATCTCGCCTTTATGTAAAAGTTTTATTTCAAGAAGATTTTAAAATAGATTTAATGTTAGCCTTAAATAGCTCTCTGAAGTGCAGAAATAGAGATAGAATTGTTTATATCTTCTACTTTCTTTCTTTCTTTTTTTTTTTTTTTTGAAATGGAGTCTTACTCTGTCACCCAGACTGCAGTGCAGTGGTGCGATCTCACTTGAATTCACAAAGCTAGAGTTGTGGGAAACAGTTCAACTGTGGGTTCTAGCACCACATTAAATAGCAACAACCTAGTGGCAATGCTATAAAATAGACGAGTGAATCCATGATAGTAGTGTAGATCATCTACACATAAAGGTAGTGAATCTGATACACTGCCACATACCTTCCATGGGAAATTTCAACTCAAGCTGTCTTCACGTACAACTCATTGTCTGAGTGGTGATGACTCACAACAAAATCATAACCGATAACCATTATGAACAAGTATTTACTGAGTCCCAGTGTTTACTGAGTCCCATTCATAATAATTAGAGATATGTCTGCCATCATCATCACCCTCTCTTACATTTATATGTAACCTCCGAATTTTCAAAGTGTTTTCATGGGCTTTAGTTTATCGATTTGTCACAGCAATGTTGTGAGACAGGAAGGGTAGGAATATTTGTACTGATTTTGTAATTGAGAGACCTGAAGAAATAGATAATCTTTTCCATGATTACATAGCTAGTTAATGATGAATGTGGGAGAAAATTTCCTATCATCAATCTCTCAGTTTAGTGTTCTTTCTACCATAAATATATTGTCTCTTCAGAGCCCCTCACTACTTAGCCTCTGTGACAGGGAGTTCAAATAGGATAACTGAAAGCATGAATTTCAGAAGAAAATCTACAATGATTTACTAAAGAGCAGTCCCAAACAATGTGGCAAGTAACAGAATTTGATTGGAAAGCCTCTGCCAGCTGCAGAGCCACAGATAAACCTGGAACCCGGAAGACAATTGGTATGGGAGATTGGCTTACGTTACTGACCAAAAGATGCACTTCACACATACTCCAAGTGCAAAGGACTTTTGATTTCAGGGGCATTGTTACTTTGGCGATTATTGATTCAGTTTAAATTGTTTTAGTGTCTTAGAAAGCAGGAGCTCTTTACCTGTGATGTAGGGCCTGTGGATCTCTTGATTTTAGGGTTAGATGAAATATGCACTGTTCCACCTAGGGAGATGGTATATAAATTTTATCAGGTTTTCAATGTGTCTGACATCCTTCAGATTTTTATTTTTATTTTTTTATTTTTTTTTTTTGAGATGAAGTCTGGCTCTGTTGCCCAGGCTGGAGTGCAATGGTGCAGTCTCAGCTCACTGCAACCTCCATCTCCTGGCATCAAGCAATCCTCCTGCCTCAGCCTCCTGAGTAGCTGGGATTACAGGCATGCATCACCACATCTGGCTAATTTTGTTGTATTTTTGGTAGATGTGGGGTTTCACCATATTGCCCAGGCTGGTCTCAAACTCCTGAACTCAAGCGATCTGCCTGCCTAAGCCTCCCAAAGTCCTGGGGTTACAGGCATGAGCCACTGTGCCCAGCCCATCCTTCAGATGTAAAGACATACTTCTCTAGAGGCTGGTTAGCTCCTCATGGATATTATGCCTAAATTGCAGCTCCGCTGGTGATCTGGAAGGTAGTACTTTGCTTTACAAAGCATTTAGTAGTGAAACTACTTCAATGAAGAAATAACAGAAAAATCATATAATCTGGTTGATATTATTTTTGTTATAAAATATAAATATTTACACAAATATGAATATCAATAAACTTACTTCTTGCAAAATGCCTAAGCTATCATTTATCAAAGCATGTTCTACAAAACTCTAGTACTTTTTTTTTTTTTTGAGACAGAGTCTCGCTCTATTGCCGAGGCTGGAGTGCAGTGGTGCAATCTCAGCTCATTGCAACCTCCGCCTTCTGGGTTTTAAGCAATTCTCTCTGCCTCAGCCTCCTGAGTCACTGGGATTACAGGCACCCACCACCATGCCCAGGTAATTTGTATTTTTAGTAGAGAGGGGGTTTTGCCATATTGGCCAGGCTGGTCTTAAACTCTTGACCTCAGGTGATCCACCCGCCTTGACCTCTCAAAGTGCTGGGATTACAGGCATGAGCCACAGTGACTGGCCTCAGAACTCTAGTTCTATGGGATTTAATGAGATTACTTAGGGGAAAAAACCTTTCGGGGTCAAGCAATTTAGAGATGGTGTGTTCAATAAAGTTGAATGAGTTTTTCCTCGAGTGGAATTGCTCAGAAACATTCATATGGTTATGTGCATCATTACTCTCTAACAGTGACACAACCCATGTCATTTTTCTGTTTTACTTCCTATGCAGCAGCCCACAGGACTCTTGAATCTATTATTTGTAGTTCAGACCTCTTTTCTGGGGGGGGCGCTCTAGATAAATTTTTTTTTAAAAAGGACTCAGGCATAATGAGTGTCAAGTTGCAAAGATCTGCTGCAGAGTTAAGCTACAGAGATAATTGACTTTAAACATGGGAATTTATTCATAATATATAAAAAGGAGCAGCCCTGGTGAAGACTGCCTGGCCAAGGCAAGGCAGGGGTTTACAAAGTCAAAGCCACAGAACTTCACGTGGAAGATTGGTTTGTTGGTTTGAACAAGTCCTTGGCTTGTAGATTCAGGTTGTCTCATTCTGGAGGAGCTTCATGCTGCAGATATATCTGCATGCTGCACCCCAAGTCCAAGTAATAGAGCCACAGTTGCACCATCAGGCTGTTTTCTGATGATCTGACCAGTTTCCTAAAGAGCAGTTGCCCTGGTCCTTCTTCTGGGCCATACCTGCTTGCTGTCTGCACCTTCCAAGCTCAAGGTCCTGCAGTAGGCCCATAAAATGTATGTGTTTGGGCTCAGTAAAAATATCCTTATCAAGGCCCTTATAATTATCTGCCTTGTAAGCATGTCTACTTGGATTTCTTCCAAGTGTTTCAGACTCAGAGAAAATAACTGACCTACCAACTTTCACCTCCCTCTTCCTCAGCTTCTCTCCCTCTAGTGTAATCAACTCAGTGAATGGCATCACTCTCCACCCCATCTCCTAAAGCAAAAACCGAGGAGTTGCCTGTTCCTTCATCCTCCTCACTCGCATCCCAACAATTCTACCCTTTACGATCTAACCACTGTGACCTTCCCGCAGGTTTCTTTCTCCAGCATCCTCCTGACTAGTATCCCTGTCTCCATTTTCTCTGCTGCAGGGAACATAATCCCTCAAAAAAGAAGGGCCAGTCATGTCACTGTTTGATTAAAATCTGCTGACACCAATAATTAAAGTGTAGTCTCTTCCTCAGGCTCACGAAGCCTTCTGCTCATTTCTCAGCTTCTTCTCTCAACCCTTGTTTGTATTACATTATCTGTTGCAACCATTCTCAAAGATGTACTTTCCTTTCATGAAGTACACTTGCTCTCTTCTCCAGCCCGGTCTGCATACTCAGGAACTCGCCACCTCTGTCCCTTCACTGGCTGTCTCCCCTCATTCTTTGAGGTCCAACATGACTTCCTTCAGGAACACCTTCCTTGATCCACTGTGAGCCAAAGTTAGCTGTTCCGGAGAATGTGTTCTCAGAGAATTTCCCCAATCATATGACACTTACCATACTTTGCTGTAGTTGTCTGTCTTTTTATATTCCTTAGTCCTTGGAGGACAGAGAATACAACTCTCCATTGCATTCCCAATGCCTAAACGACTTTAATAAACAAGAGTTGAAAAAACAAGCGAGCCAGGTGCGGTGGCTCATACCTGTAATCCCAGTACCTTGGGAGGCCAAGGCGGGTGGATCACTTGAGGTCAGGAGATCGAGGCCAGCCTGGACAACGTGGTGAAACCCTGCCTCTACTAAAAAAATAAAATACAAAAATTAGCTGGGTGTGGTGGTGTCCACCTGTAATCCCAGCTATTTGGGAGGCTGAGGCAGGAGAACCACTTGAACTTGGGAGGCAGAGGTTGCAGTGAGCCGAGATCAGGCCACTGCACTCTAGTCTGGGCAACAGAGCAAGACTCCATCTCAAACCCCCCCCCCCTGAAAAAAAAAAAAAAAAAAAAACAAGCGAAAAAAAAATTCTTTGGCACTCTATCTCCTAAATAATATAATAAGGAAAAGTTTTAAAGATATGTAATATCTGAGTACATAGGTTTTTGTTTTTGTTGTCTATTTGTTTCAATTAGAATTTGAAATAACCCATCTAAGTACATGCAACTTCTTGGCTCACAGAGATCCCATAATTATTGCATGTGTACCAAATTATCTGTTCTTGTGATAATTTAAGGACTTCCCTTACAATATCTCACTTCATCTTTACAACAGCTCTATTAATTGTGATAATTAGCGTAATATTATAAATTAAAAGTTCTGAGGTTTAGAGACGTCACAATATCTTGTTGAAGGTCACAGGGTGGTGGAATTGGGATTTGAACCCAGGCAGACTGATACCATTCTGCGTCTCCAAATACACTCTATTATCTATCATTTCGTATTTTACATGTGCCTTATTTGTTTTGGGAAAGCCTGTAATTCTGCATATCATTATTTATCCATGGCCTCCTGGTAGTTAAGTACTTCAGTTTGCACAGATCATGGAGTCAAAATCTTATTTCTCTTTTTCCTTTTAAATTTTTCTTTAATTTTTTTTTCAATTTCAGGAACTTAAAGTCTTTCTCTTTCTCTCTTGCTTCTCCCCTGGCTGTCCGAAAACAGGCATAGGATGAATCCCACATTTTTTGTTGGCATGACTAAACTTATTAGCCAGATATCCTGGCTGCCCTGACACCTACACTATTATACCAATCTCAGAAATAGTGTGGGAACATTTTTGTACACATCTTAATGACAAGTATTTCAAGTTCAACTTCTGGGGATTTTACAACTAGTTTATTGCTCATAGATACTATGTTGTAAAAGGTCCAAATATTTTTGCTTTTTTCTGTATTCTTTAAATGTAGATTTCAGTTTTAAGTTGTAAGAGAGCTTCAAAAGCATATTCTTTGGGAAATGAAGGTTATTTATTACTAATACTGTGTAAAATGCTTTACATTCATTTCATGCACAAAAAGATGGCTGAATTTAATTCTGTGAGTTCACGAAGGATAATTGTGCCCACCTGGAAATGTACTTGCTTCTGGAAGCAATTAGTATAGCTAAAATTGCCAAGGTGGGAGTCTAATTCGTTTTGATTATTTTGTTGCTGGAGTGTCTACTATAAAATCTTGGTTATTTTGAAACCCCTGGAAAAGAATCATCCTAGAAAGATAAATATTTAATTCATATAATTTTAAATTATTAGTTTAAACACATAAAATTCTGTTATTCTTCATGGACCTATTAGTAGAATATGGATTGCTATATTTTCTTAACATCATTTATAGTTATTGACATTTTCTTAGTGACTAGAGTCACATTTACAAGGATACATGCCATTGCAGCAAGCACAGCACTGGTTTGGAGCAAAGCTGGGTTTGCCCTGACACCAAATGGCTGCCATTTGAAATGTCTTTTAAATTCTTGAAATTGCTCTTTATCATTTTTATGTTTTCTTTCTTGCCGCTGGCTCTCACATCTTGCAGGTTTTCACATACCTGGCTGTGGCCTCTGTTTATTTTCTAACCTGAGGCTTTTTCTTGCCACTTGTTTGTTCAGGAAACCAGATCATTAGTCCTGTAGAATTTTTCACATTCTGGATTTTGCAGATTGTATCCCCATGTGTCATTGAACATGTTTCTCTAATTTCCTTGTTACCTATAAACTGGTAGTTTAGGCTTAGAAATCTGATCAGAATTAGATTGTTTGCAAGAATGCTTTATGGGTGGCACTGCAGTTGGTTCTGTAAGCTTCCCCGCTGTACCACATTAAAAGGCACATGGGCTGGTTCTTATTCTTTTTCAGGATGTTCAAAATTAATTAGCATTTCAGAGTTCACTAGCATGGTCCAGCCACTGCAAGTTCCCCATCAGTCTTTTGCTTAATGGTTTTAGAATCTATTGATTATCATTGCCTGGAGCCATTTTTTGTTAGAGGTTCAAAGCAGGCAATTGACGTTCTAATTCTATCACGGTTTATGCATATATTAGCTGGGATTCTTATACAAAGAGGAGCCTTTCCAAATCAGATATATGATTGTCCTTTGGAGGAGGAGCTTTTGCAGGAAAGGTAATTCAGTGTTCGATCCTATTTCTTAATTTACCTGTTTTCAAAATAAAGAGTTAGTGTCCTAACCCTCCAGCATCCTCCAAAGGTCACTTTTTCTTTAAGCATCTCTATAAAGTCATGGATTTTAAAAAATAATTGACATTTTTATTCACTGTAAACGCTACCGTTTTGATACTCAAATTGTACTATCTGTCTCTGGAAGGAACCCTGACCTAGGGTTTCTAGTCTGTGTGGGAAATTACCTACTGTCTTGCAGCCATTGACACTGGCGATCTGGAATGCAAGAATAAGGCTACATCTGGGCTCAGTGAGAAAAAACACTGGACTCATGCAGCCACTTCTGCCATTGGTGAATGTGGGTGGGGTGTGGTGGTAACAATGGGAGTGGAGGCATATACACCTTGTCTTTTTAAAATGTATTTTTAATTATGGATACATAATAGTTGTACGTATGTCATGGCTTGTATTTTCCATCTTCCTGCTATGGGCAACCAAACTGCCAGAAATGAGAATACAATAAGAAAAGACTCAATGGGCCTGAAGGGCTCTTCTAAGAGTTAAAAGCATTATTTTTATTTATTTATTTATTTATTTAGCTATGGAGTCTTGCTCTGTTGCCCATGCTGGAGTACAGTGGCATGATCTCGGCTCACTGCAACCTCCACCTCCCAGGTTCAAGCAATTCTCATGTCTCAGCCTTCCAAGTAGCTGGGACTACAGGCATGCGCCACTACACCGAGCTAATTTTTGTATTTTTAGTAGAGATGGGGTTTCACTATGTTGGCCAGGCTGGTCTCCAACTCCTGGCCTCAGGTAATCTACTTGCCTTGGCCTCCCAAAGTGCTAGGATTACAGGTATGAGCCACTGTGCCTGGCCAAAAGCATTATTTTTAAAGTGCTTTAAGTTTGTTGATTCATTTACTTTTTGATTCCTAAAAGGGTACAGATGGATATCATACCATGTGGCTAAATTCTGGCTACATGATTTTTTTTGTTTTTCTTTTTTTTTACTGTAATTAGGAATTTCAATAGCACAGAATGGCCATTCTTGTATTTTCTTCCTTGTATTTCTATCAGCTGACAAGAGTAAACTGCTATACTGTTCAGTCTGAGAAGTTTTTTGAGGAAGTTGAGGCAGTCATTTATTGCGAACTCATTAATGATGAAGACAATAAACAAATGAAGCACAAATATAACCAGGTTTTTACAGACATTTCATAAAACTAACATATAGTTTATGTGCATGTTTATATTTATACAAATGCATAAATATAAACACACACACATAGAATTGTATGTATCTGGCAAAAAGAGGGGGGTTACAGTCAGAAGGCTTGGAATAGCATCCCACTTCTACACTCTATTTTCTATATGATCCTTAACAAGGCACTATTTCCTAATCTGTAAAATGGAAGATGGCACTTGCTCTGTATAGCTCAAGGGCTTGTTATGAAAATGAAATGTGATAATATAAATACTTTACAAAGTGTTCAAAATTTTTATTGTTGTGTGCTAAATACTGGGGATGCCAAATATGTAGTTATGACTTTAGAATGACTAAAGTTAATGAGTTTGAATGGAAGAGACTAGAAAGGCTTTGTTGATGAGGTACGTCTTACATGGAATTTGAGGTAGACAAAGATGTGATCAGTGGGAAAAAACAGGAAAGGGAATCCCAAGTGCATTGTTTCAGAACTGGGCCAGGGTAAAATCTACAGATTCTCTGTGCTGTAGTAAAGCCCGTGAGTGCCTGTGTGCTAGCCAGGGAGTTAGTGAAGGTGCAGTTGGTGGCGGACATTAAATTCCATGATTAGGAGCTTTAATGATCTCAGAGGTAATTAAGCCTTATTGCTCAGCTCTCAGAAGGGGTGTTATCTGAGGTCAGCAGCAGCATTCTCAGTGCTAGCTTTGGCCTATTTTGAAGCTAAAGAACAGCAGAAGATTAAGGAGATTAAAGAAAACATAACCCTCAATCCTCTGTGTTTTGCCACCACCTAAAATGACCTTTTAAAGTGTTTAGTGTCTGAATTCAGGTCATATCATCAGCACAACTAGGCAGAGGAGAATAGTGATTTCTTTCCTGCCTATGTCCATTACTGAAGAGAGATGTATATTGTCAATAAGCATCACTAAAACCATCAGCAGCATGGTACAGTGGCAAAAGTACCAGGCTAGCATCTTGTGACAAACTGTTTTGAGTTCCAGCTCTAAGGTTGATTGGAATTTTGAGGAAAAAACAAATAGGGAGTTAGGTTGCAGGTGACATGATCACAGGGGTTTTTTGTGGATGTATTCTAAACGTTTACTGGATGCCTATGTTGTAAAAAGCACCATGCTAGGTGTTACTGGGACTATAACTGTGAATAGGGTACATGCCTTGGCCTCAGAAGTTTATCAATGGAAAAAAGATGCATGTACACAATTGTGGTGGTGACAATGGTGATGATCATGATAAGAACAGATACAAATCCAGGTGAGAGGTAGTAGAAAGGTATGGGAAAAAAGAAAAAAATATATTGGATCTAGAAGAGCAAAGCATTTTCAATACCTGAGACAATAGTCATTTTCTTCATTAGACAGTTTGATTCTCTGTTACCATACTATAAGCAGTAATTAAGGTTTGATAATCTTTAGAGGTATAAACTCAGAAGAATTTATCACAAACATTTAATTCTGTTTATAACTGTAGAATTTTTTTAAAAGAGGGATCTCAGCAAATATCTATTTCAACAAGTTTATTTTGTGAATTAGGAAACTTAGGTCAAAAAGATAAAGTGATATGCTGTAAAAGGAAGAACCAAGACAAAATTCAGTTTTCCTGATTCGTAATCCAGTAATCATCCAGTATGCTGAATTTGGAAAGATTTTTATAGGGCAAAGGAAAGATTTTTGTAAGAAGCATAGTGTTTCAATTTTTTGTTACCTCAAGAAAGTGGTTGCATTTCAGTGCTATTAAAAGGCCAACTCAAACCTTTCTGGATTTTTGTTGTTGTTAACTTGTAAAGTTCATAAAAATAAAAGTTAAACATATTACTGCTTTTTAAAAAGAAATTTAAAGTGGATGAATTTTGTCTTCAATATTTACAAGTTTCCAATTTTAGTCATTCACTTTTAAAATTTAGGCCATTTTATTTTTAATTTTGCTTAAAATTTTGATAGTTTAACTGAAACATATAGAACATGAAAAATAATGTAACTATACATGTATAATTGGCATAAAAACCATAAGCAAGAAATACAATTTTTGGAATCAATTATCCAGAAGATCATTCAATATAAATCTTAACTGATTTAGCAGGTAATACTGCAATGGTATTGAGAGTTAACAAGACTGATTTTGCATTTAATTCTGTAAAGAGAATTGAAACAACAGATTCAAAATAACTAAGGAAATAGACTAGCTAAAAGTAATTACTTGTAATTAAGATGAAGGTGTAATGTTTCACTAGTACATTAGGCCAGTGCTTCTCAAAGTGTGTGAAGCAGCCTCCTGACATCATAATCACTCCTGATTCTGTAAAAATGCAGATTCCTGAGCCTTTGACTTACCAAATCAGAATCTTTAGAGGGTGGCATACTCTCTGGTGATCTCAATGTACACTAGGGACATTCTCAAGGGGGCAAGAATATGTTTCTACTGAATCTTACTGTTATTGGTCATGTCTAGTGATGTTAAATAAAATTTGTGGGAGGCAACTGATTTGGACTGAGCTCCTGCAATTGGCCCCAACAGACTAAACCAAAATGAAGTCACTCATGCTAATATTCCAATCACCAAACCAAAACTAACTTGTTTATCTGACCCCCTGAGGTATCAGGAGAGAGATGATAGCCAAATCCCCAAACAGGTCAGCTTTAACTGGTATCATAAGGAAATCCCATCTGGTTTAACCTTTATGAGGAAAGTAACCTGAAGTAAACTGATGTTAACCAATCCATGATATGTATCATGCTGTTTTCTTGTTCCTGCTCAAGCGATATCACAAAACTGACTGTGCTGCCACAGCCAGTGTAGCATCTGTCTATTTTTAGACAAGATGTTGCCCAATTCATGAATCCCAAATAAAAGCTAATATGATCCTTTAATTAAATTTGTTGAAATTTTATCTTTTGAGTTTTGAAATAGAGGGAAATTGATACAGACAGAAGAGATTTCTTTATTAGTAGATAAACAGATCAGAGAAACCAAGCCTATTTGGAGAACAGTCTCAGGTCCTCTGCCCGCTTTGCTCAGGCTCTTGCTGATTTGTTTCCTGTGTCCTTCCCAGTAGTGGTGGTGTTCTCAGCAGTCCTTTCCTCAGGTCCTCAGCAGTTTCCATGATACATCAGCTCTAGCTGATTTTTAAAATGCTGTGGCTTCAGAATCCATGACCCCAGTAGTTTTCCTTGGCCTTCACCTCTTGCCAGACCTCTGGACTCTGTATCTATCTGCATTCTAGGTATCTGCCCTTACACTTAAGCTTAATTCTGTATTTCTCATAGTATTTTACAATGGTCCTATTGTTTTTAAAATGGGCAAAAAATAAGGTGCAAAAGAAACAAAAATCTCATTAACTTTTTGGAAACAGATATGTAGTTGTCCCCCAGTATCCGTGGGGGATTGGTATCCCCCAAGACACCCAAATCTGCAAGTGCTTAAGTCCCTAATATAAAATGGTGTATTTGTATATAACCTAGGCACATCCTCCCGTATACTTTAAATCATCTCTAAATTACTTATAATACCTAATACAATGCCTACATCACTTCATTCCTGTGAATTCAGCATAGTGCTTGGCATATGGCAAATTCATGTTTTGTTTTCTGGAACTTTGCTTTGTGGAATTTTTTTCCCAAATATTTTCAGTCCTGGGTTGGTTGAATCCACAGATATGGAAGGCCAACTGTAGGTGTTACTAGTTTAGCGCTTGATTCCGGCTCTGAAAATCAATGGTACAAAATTGACCACTTGTTCAATATAGCTGGCTAATTCAACCCAAGCACCCAACTCACTGACTGAGCAAAGATTTTACGATTTATTATGGGATATTTGGAACATATGGGACGCTGGCAGCAATAACTTCAGAAATTTGAGGAGCAGAGATATAGCAATGGTATATATTGAGTCTGAAAGATGTTCGTTAAATAATGATATTAAAAACAGCTAAATAGCTTACAAAACCATCCTATAAATATTACACTTAAAAAGTATTCTTGGCCAGGCATGGTGGCTCACGCCTGTAATCCCAACACTTTGGGGTCAGGAGTTTGAGACCAGTCTGGTCAACCTGTCTCTACTAAAAATACAAAAATTAGCCGGGTGTGGTGGTGTGCGCCTGTAATCCCAGCTACTTGGGAGGCTGAGGTAGGAGAATCACTTGAACACAGGAGGCTGAGGTTGCAGTGAGCCAAGATTGTGCCACTGCACTTCAGCCTGGGCAACAGAGGGAGACCTAGTCTCAGAAAAAAAAGTATTCTTAGGTTTGAATCTGTTTTAGTTTCTTAAGCAGATTATTTCATTTATTTCATTTGCAGAATTTGTTTGCTTTTTTGTGATAAAAGTAAATTAGAATGAAAAAGCTAATAAGTAGTGTTTAGTATTCGCAGCCTAAGAAATGACATCTCCAGCTACTCAGGACGCCCAATCCTGAGAGGTGTTGGAGAAGTAATACAATTGGAGAAAAAAGTGGGCTTTGGGATGCTGGGGAATCTGGGCTCTGGCTAAGTTTGCCTCCGTGAGAGATGCGGCTGCAGACGTTGCAGAGAGATAAGACCTCTTAAGAATCAGGAAGAGATTTAGCAGTGTCCTCTGTCAAAACACGGCTCCACTCCAAATAAAGCATCTTCTCTTTTAGAGCAGAAACTTCACAAATCGAGGAAGGGAAACTGCAGCAGCACTGTGTGTGGGCAAGACGCCCAGTCACACTTGTGCACGTGTGCAGAGGGATACGCCTTAAGTCGAGACCGGAAGTACTGTGAAGGTAATGACCGGAAGTACTGTGAAGGTAATGGAAGAGTCGCTGCTTGAGGGGAGGAATACCCAGCTGAGGCAGTGGCTTGCCTTCAGTGGGCTAGCCAGAAGGTCAATGGAAAACCGACTTCAAGTCCATTCTCCCCCTCCCCCGCACAACCTCTGAAGACTATTTTTTATTTATTTTTTCTTGTTTGTAAAGCCTTTATAATACTTTCCTATCTTCTTCATATCTTGTGTTTCTAGATCAAATACTCTGAGAGGATGCTTAGGGGTTGATATAAGGCAGGGATTCTCTAAGTGGATTCTACCAACCTCTGCGTTTGTGTGCAAAATTTCAGTATGCGTACATTTTTAGGGGCGTGGTTTCATAGGGATCTTAAGATTCTCAAAGAGTATGTGACTCTTATCCCAAAAAGATCTAGTAGGAAGCTTGGGAAACTGAATCAGGCTGGTTGTCTAGGGATCCTCCTGTTTTCAGATTCTGGACCAAGTGCAATGAACCCAGGAGAAAAACTATGTCCTTTTTCCTGGAAGGTGCAGTAGTTTAGTGATGAAAATAATCCAATGGCTGCAGCACACATCCAGTGGAATTAGCTGGGGTGAGACCTCAGGTATATCCAGCATCTGCCTGTTAATTATAACCCCTTGGTTACGTGGGACCAGCGGGTGAAAGCCATGGCATAGAAACAGTGAGCTGGAAGGCTGGGGCTTCAGCCAGAATAAAACTGCTGGAGAAGGTTTCCACATTTAGGGAAAGGGCTCTGATCAGTCTTGAAGGGTGAAGAGCACAATAGGAAATGTCCTAAGCTTGTAAAGAGCTTTCAAGAATCCCTAACTTAAATGGCATGGTATATCTTTTCAAAGGAAATAATACTACATTTTTTCCAAGGGTAATTCTAATATGAAAATCTGTGTTTGAAAGTATAAGCTGGGCCGGACGTGGTGACTCACACTTGTAATCCCAGGGCCTTGGGAAGCCAAGGCAAGCAGATCACTTGAATCCCAGAGTTCAAGATCAGCCTGGGCAACATAGCAAAACCCCCTGTTTACAAAAAATACAAAAATTAGCCAAGGGTTGTGGTGTGCACCTGTAGTCCCAGCTACTCAGGAGGTTGAGGTGGGAGGATCACTTGAGCTTGGGAAGCAGAGGTTGCAGTGAGCCGAGATCGT
Organism: Piliocolobus tephrosceles; assembly: GCF_002776525.5. Lineage (NCBI taxonomy): Eukaryota > Metazoa > Chordata > Mammalia > Primates > Cercopithecidae > Piliocolobus > Piliocolobus tephrosceles. The sequence continues at coordinate 89,849,496 of NC_045436.1, forward strand.
GGCATTGCATTCCAGCCTGGGTGACAGAGCCAGACTCTGTCTCAGGGAAAACAAAATGCATAAAACGTGACAGAATAGAAATGGCTTTCATTATCATTGAATTGACTTATTTTATATTTTGCTAGAGTATGGAAAACAGACTTTCCATGATCAATTACAGCATATACAAATGTGAGATACCCTACGTTGTGATGACTTGTTAGTGATAGCACAACTTATTTTCAAAAATAGCCATTTGAACGTATTTTGCTGTTGTCATTGTGCAGATGTTAATGAATGTGCTTTTTGGAATCATGGCTGTACTCTTGGGTGTAAAAACACCCCTGGATCCTATTACTGCACATGCCCTGTAGGATTTGTTCTGCTTCCTGATGAGAAACGATGTCATCGTAAGTCATAGCAACAAGTATTTATTGCATTATTTTTTTTCATTTTCAATATGTTTCTAAGGTGGCTATGATCTGGGTTGGTGATCTTCAATCAGCAGTGTGCATCATAATTACCTTGGAGTTTTATTTTGTTTGGCTTTTTAAAACATGGATGACTGCCAGCCTGGGCAACATGGTGAAACCCTATCTCTACTAAAATACAAAAAATAAAATAAAATAAAATAAAATAAAATAAAATAAAATAAAATAAAATTAGCCAGGCACGTTGGCCCATGCCAGTGGTCCCAGCTACTCAGGAGGCTGAGGCAGAAGGATCACTTGAACCAGGAGGGGGAGGCTGCAGTGAGCTGAAATCAAGGCACTGCACTTTAGCCTGGGTGATGGAGTGAGACCCTGTCTCAAAAAGCAAAACAAAACAAAAACCATGGACGACTGGACTCTACTTCAGACCTATCAAAGCAGAATCTCTAAGGTTGGGAAACAAATCATCTATCATCTATTTATTATTGATATTTTCCTGTTTCTTTGTATCACCTTATATTTCATTGTCTATCTCTTTTTTATTTTAATTTTTAAAAATAGCTATTGGGTGCTACATTTCATGGTATATGTCTAAAGGATAGGCATGTAAAAAACATAATCATGATACATTATTATATCTAAAAAACTTAACCATAATTCCTTCCTATCATTTAATATCCAGTTAATTTTCAGGCATAACCACAATACCATTATTATACATTAAAAAATTAAGGTTAGGCACAGTGGCTCACACCTGTAATCCCAACACATTGGGAGGTCAAGGCAGGAGGATCACCTGGCGATATTAGCAATATTAGAAACTGATTGCAATAAATTTTTACAAACCTGATTTAACACTAATCTTGACCTTTTTCTTTATTAATTAGAACTTGTTTCCTGTCCAAGCAATGTGTCTGAATGCAGCCATGACTGTGTTCTGACATCAGAAGGTCCCTTATGTTTCTGTCCTGAAGGCTCAGTGCTTGAGAGAGATGGGAAAACATGTAGCGGTGAGTTTATTTGCTTTATTTACCTTTTGTTTGAAAACATACATTTGCTCAGTGACATCTAAAAATTGCTCTTGTTGTCAAAGGAGAATCGATTTTCCAATAATGTATACTGAAAGACATTGATACAACAGATTAACATAGATTTAAATTTAGTTTTGTTGGTTTTTGGCTTTTTTGTTTTTGTTTTTGTTTAGACAGCATAGTGTAGTGGTTATAAGCAAGGGCTTTGAGGTGTGACAGCCCTGAGGTAGTATTACCAGTTACTAGCAGTTTTGATTTTGGTCTAGATACTTGCCCTCTCTTGGTCTCTGTTTCTTCAACTGCAGAGATACTGATACTTGCCTACTCGATTAAACGAGACTTCAGATGCAGAGTGCTTAGTCTGTTTCTTGCACCTAATAAACACCTCTCTACTTTTATCTTCATAGAGACTTAAGTATATAGATAACTGGATGTAACTCAGAATTAGCAGAAGAGTTGTGTGTGGCTTTTTGATTTTCTAATAAAACAAAGGCAAGCAGCTAAAAATGTGTGAGAGAAAAAAATTACTAGGAAGAGTTAGACCAGCTGCCAAACTCATCAAATGGATTTTTTGTTCGAGCCAGCTGCCAGTGCACTTGCTCCTGAACTCATTGGTAGAATAAGAGGACAAGGGCTGCTGGAATGTGAAGGATTAACATCCAAGATGTTGGGTTATAGGGAAGGAGGGTACTGTGACATTTTGATTTTTGTCTCTGAAAAATAACCTTGATTGCAGTCATATGAATGATTGTGGAAATGTTTTTAAAAATCAACATATGGGCTGGGTGTGGTGGCTCACACCTGTAATCCTAGCACTTTGGGAGGCTGAGGCAGGTAGATCTCCTGAGGTCAGGAGTTTGAGACCAGCCTGACCAACATGGTGAAACCTTGTCTCTACTAAAAATACAAAAATTAGCCAGGCGTTGTGGTGGGTGCCTGTAATGCCAGCTACTTGGGAACCTGAGGCAGGAGAATTGCTTGGACCCTGGAGGCGGAGGTTGCAGTGAGCCGAGATCACGCCATTGCACTTCCAGCCTGGGTGAAAGACTGAAACTCCATCTCAAAAAAAAAAAAAAAAAAAAAAAAAATCAACAAATGGTTGGCTCACCCCCATCCTTTGATGAAAAATAATTATGTTTTGGGTGATATAGCATCATTACCAAGCAATTGTTTTTGTAGGTTGTTCCTCACCCGATAATGGTGGATGTAGCCAGCTCTGCATTTCTCTCAGCCCAGTATCCTGGGAATGTGATTGCTTTCCTGGGTATGACCTACAACTGGATAAAAAAAGCTGTGTAGCTTCAGGTTAGTGCTGTGGTTGTCTGGAACTGTGTCCCTGAAAAAAGATTCATGAAAACCTTTTGTTTAGAAAGATGGAAAGTTAATTGCTTATGGTTTTGTATTTTTGAAATGGAAGAAAAGCAAATCACATTATAAGTATGAATAATATGAATAACAACAATATAACTAGTAACCATGCTTTTAAATAATATTTCTATTCTTAATTAGCATCCAGCAAAGATTTGCCATAATATCAGATAGGATATTTTTAGTATATGAGAAAGTCAAGACAAGAATAGTTTTAAAACACTTTATAATTAAGAGGCATTTAATAAGTATTTGTTGATTGATTTGATTTTTATCTCTCCAGTGAGTATAATCATAACACTGACAAATTCTGTCCTTTTTATGTCAAAATTTAATATAAAGTTCTACGCTTCAGCTATTTCTTTTGTCTTCTGATATTACATCTCTTGCGTCCTTCAACAGCCATGGAAATTCTAGATTTATACCAAATTGATTGAATATCTCCTGAAAGTTCATTACGCTTTTAATACATAATGCCCATAATGCTATCACATAATGATGATCCTGTACACCTTGCCCTAGTGAGACCCTAATACTGCTGACTTCTCAGGACCTTCATTAATACAGCATAATCTAAATCCTTCAAATTATCAAGGGTCTTGCCATTAACTCAAATCATCATGCCTCCCTTCAAGAAGTGCCCAGGACAGGGAAAGTTACTTATTCAGACATCAATGTATGTAATCTACTAATATTTGTGTTTCAGTATGTGTGAATCAAGAAGATGTATAACCCTAAGACTTGCATCATTTAGCTATGGTGTTGGTTATTTAATGCTGGCTCTTTCAATAAGTAAGTAACTTTTAAAAGCAAAGACCTGGAGAGGGAAGAAGCCAGAGATGAAATTCTGGCAATATGTCACCTCCTGGAAGAGGACATCTTCTTGCCTGTCTTCACCTATGCCACACTAGAGGGAAATTAAGAAAACAAGCACTGTAGAAATTGAGTAAAAAGTTACAATGAAAGGGAAGAGTAAGACATGCCTCTTAGTTTTTAAGGCACGTTTTAAATTCAACCGTATTTGAAATTTGGTTAACAGGACCACAACCATTTTTGCTGTTTGCCAATTCTCAAGATATTCGACACATGCATTTTGATGGAACAGACTATGGAACTCTGCTCAGCCAGCAGATGGGAATGGTTTATGCCCTAGATCATGACCCTGTGGAAAATAAGGTATGGTTTTGTTGCTTGAACAGATGTGGACACGCTTTAAGGACAGAGTAGAGGATTTCATACTAACAAATGACCTGACCTACTTGAAAATCCTCTGCTAAGCTCTGAATGATTAGGCACAGAATAAGTTAAATATAGATATTGGAGTAATACTTGAGAAATTTTAAGGACTTTCTTGCTATCATAATACTACCCTAGTCCTTGCTAAGATTAGCTGTTTTGTTGGAAAAGATTACACAGGATTTTCAGTTTAGTTTCCTCTTTGGAGATGAGGATGTGAGACTAGCCCAGTGTCATGCACATAGAAGGAGCTTCATAAGCAGGTTTTTGATTACTTGCTGGTAGTGAGAGGAGTGGAAGTTTGGGTTTGGGGCATAGGAAGTATGGATTAGCAATTTGTGTTTTATATATGTCTTCTGGGGGAGGAGATTCAGTGACCTCTTAACCATGAAAATCAGGGAACATAAGTTGTATAGTTCATGTGGGAATGGCAATCTAACTAATAACATTATTTACATAAATATTTTATATGAGTTTTGTGTGTAACTTAGAATTTCTGTATCAGCTGGCCATTTAATCTCTAATTTCTTAGTTGTATCTGTGCTAGGTTAGAATGTGCTTGAAATGATGTTACAGTGTCTTTTGGAGATTAATCACCCAGTAATGGTAAATTTATATAGTTATTAATTCCCCTGCATAATTATTTAGTTATTACTATGTGGTACATTAATTCTTTTATTAATAATTTTTTTTACATAATAGCTTTTAAACTTTGGACTTTTGTTTCTTCCTGATTTGAAGCAGTCTGGTAAATGGCCAAAAGAAACAAAGTGAAGCAAATTGATTCTATATTTAATAGGTATGGATTGGTAGCCGAATAGAAGTATTTTTGCAAATTAAAATTTTGCAATTGAATGCTAGCAAACAATTCTTTCTTTTCCCTGACCTGAATCTATATGGTTCCATAGAACAGTTACAATAACAGAAAAAAATAATTAATAGAAAAAAGACAGTTCAATATTCATTTATTACCAAACTAGTTTTATTCCTGCAGATTCGGTATTCTTACAACAGGTGAATATGGAGACCTAGAATGAATTTTAAGTCAGGTGGCTGGTTTTTGTTTCTTGGGTTAATTTTCTTATTTTCTTGCTACTCAGATTGTGATCTTTGAGCCAGCAGTGTCAACAACACCTGCAGGTTATTAGAACTGCAGGTCTCCAGGTTCCACACCTGACCACTAAATCAGTATCTGCATTTTAGTAATATTCTCAGGTGATTCTTATGCACATTAGAGTTTGAGAAGCACAGTCCTAGTGGAGTGAAGTACCCCTATTTGTATTTATGAAACATAACCTTTTCTATTTCATTTAGAAAGAAGAGTAACCCATTATTTAACGACTTACCACTTTCTGAATAGTCTCATTATTGATTGTAAGTTTATGTACATATGTGTACTGACAGTGAAAATTCTACAATGCTATCATTAAATTATCAACTGACCCATAGCTCTTTAAATACATACATATATATATGTAAATTTTTACAGGTTTAGGGGTACAAGTACAGTTTTCTTACATGGATAGATTGTGTAGTGGTGAAGTCTGGGCTTTTAATTTACCCATCACCTGACTAGTGAACATTGTACCCATAGGTAGCGTTTCATCTGTTACCCCCCACCGCACCCTCCCACCCTTGCAGTCTCCAATGTCTGTTATTCCACTCTGTATGTCCATGTGTACCCATTGTTTAGTCCCCACATATAAGTGAGAACGTGCAATTTTTGAATTTCTATTTGAGTCATTTCACTTAGTATAATGCCTTTGAGTTCCATCCATGTTGCTGCTCATAATGATTTCATTCTTTTTTATGAGCAGTATTCTGTTGTATATATGAGACACATTTTAAAAATCCACTCATCCATTGATGGACACTTAGATTCCATGACTTTGCTATTATGAATAGTGCTGTGATAAACATACAAGTGCAGGTGTCTTTTTGATAGAATACTTTCTTTTCCACTGGGTAGATACAGAGTAGTGGGATTGCTGGATTAAAAAGTCATTCTATTTTTAGCTCTTGAGAAATCTCCATATTTTTTCCCTAGAGAATTGCAAATGTACATTCCCACCACCAATGTATAAGAGTTGGTTTTTTCTTCACATCCATGCCAACATCTGTTGTTTTTTAACTTTTTAATAATAGCCATTCTGATGGGTGTAAGATGATATCTCATTGTGGTTTTGATTTTCATTTCTCTGATGACTAGTGATATTAAGCATTTTTTTCATATGTTTGTAGGCTGCTTGTATGTCTTCTTTTGAAAAAGTCTGTTTATGTCCTTTACCCACTTTTTAATGGGGTTATTTGTTTTTTACTTCATGGGTTGTTTGAGTTCCTTATAGATTCTGGATATTAGTCCTTTGTGAACTGCATTGTTCGCAAGTATTTTCTCCCATACTGTAGGTTATCTGTTTACTCTGTTGATTATTTCTTTTGCTGTGCAGAAGCTTTTTAGTTTAATTAATTCCCATTTGTCTATCTTTGTTTTTGTTGCATTTCCTTTTGAGGGCTTAGTCATGAATTCTTTGCCTAGGCAAATGTCCAGAAGAGTTTCTCTTAGGTTTTCTTCTAGGATTTTTATAGTTTCGGGCTTACACCTAAGTCTTTAATCCATCTCGAGTTAAATTTTTATATGGTAAGAGATAAGAGTCCAGTTTCATTGTTCTGTTTGTGGCACTCTAATTTCCCCAGCACAATTTATTGAATAAGATATCCTTTCCCCAGTGTATATTTTTGTGGACTTTGTCAAAGATCAATTGGTTGTAGGTATATGACTTTACATCTGGGTTCTCTATTCCATTCCATTGGTTTATGTGTCTGTTTTTATACTAGTGCCATGCTGTTTGGGTTACTACAGCCTTATAGTATAAAGTCAGGTACTATGGTGCCTCCAGCTTTATTTCTTTTTGCTTAGGATTGTTTGTGCTCTTCATGTTTATTTTTGGTTCCATGTGAATTTTAGGATTTTTTTTTCCTAATTCTGTGAAGAATGATGTTGGTAATTTGATAAGAATTGCATTGTATCTGTATATTGCTTTGGGTCATTTTTAAACAGTCTTATGGAAATTCTTGTACCTGTGTGACAGGGTGCATACTAGACTGAGAAAGAACTTTGCGCGGGCAAGAAATCTTCTGTTGAACAAGATGGATGAATTAAAATGAAATTACAGTCATGCATCACTAAGGACAGGTGTGTCATTAGGCAATTTTGTCATTGTGCAGACATCGTAGAGTGCACTTACACAAACGTAGATGGTGTAAGCTACACTCACCTAAGCTATATGGTCTAGCTTCTTGCTCCTAGGCTACAAACCTGTGTGGATGTTGCTATGCCAAATACTGTAAGCAATATTGTAACACAATAGTAAAAATTTGTGTCTGTAAAGATAGAAAAGGTACAGTAAAAAATATGGTATAAGAGATATTTTTAAATGATACACCTTAACAGGGCACTTACCATGAATGAAGCTTGCAGAACTGGAAGTTGCACTGGATGAGTCAGTAAGTGAGTGGTGAATTAATGTGAAGATTTAGGACATTACTGTACATTGCTGTAGACAAACACTGAGCATTTAGGCTACACTAAACTTATAAAAAATAATTTCACTATGACATTATGAATGCTACAACATCACTAGGTGATAGAAATTTTTCAGTTCCATTATCATCTTATGGAATCACCATCGTATATGCAGTTCGTCGTCAACCGAAATGTCATTATGTGGCATCTGATTGGATATAAGGTTAGAGACTAACGGAACTTTAGCAAATACCTAGTCTAACTTCCTCATTTTTACAGAATTTATCTGTAAAATAAATTTAAAGAATTTATCCAAAGCAATCAAGCAAATAAGTGACAAAACTGGGAACCAGTTTTGACCTGCAGTGACTAAGTGTCTCTTGATTGCAGAGAAGTGGAGTGTTATAGACTGAGCCCAGCTTGTAGCCCTCATTAATTGAAAATCATTGCTCCCTTTCAGAAGCCACTGTAGTTCATGCATGATGGCTATGTCATTGACCAGTGATCAAGGGTTAATAAATTACCAATAGCAATAAAAATATGTGCCAGATACATGGCTAAGGAGATATATATAATGAGCTTGGTATTATTATCCTCATTTTACCGATGAGGAAACAAAGATTCTGAGACATTGAATAACTTGCTTAAGGTTACACATATCTGGGAAGCAGCCTAGTTTGAGTTTAGCTGCAGGTGTGCCTATCTCCAAAGTCAAACTCTTAACACACTGTACAACCTAAAGACTAGTGCCATTTGTATACATTCCACATTAGTTTAAAAAAAAATCAGAAATTCCTGTGTTCTCTTTTGTAGATATACTTTGCCCATACAGCCCTGAAGTGGATAGAGAGAGCTAATATGGATGGTTCCCAGCGAGAAAGGCTTATTGAGGAAGGAGTAGATGTGCCAGAAGGTCTTGCTGTGGACTGGATTGGCCGTAGATTCTATTGGACAGACAGAGGGTATGTTTTCTGCTTCAGTTTTAAGCTGTGTGAGATGGGAGTGATGGGATAGGTAATACTATTGGCTTCATCATCCACTTTGAATACAGAAAAATGTTGCTGGGCATCTGGCTGGGACTGGAGAAAAGAGGCCACCACTGCTGTCCACACTCCCCCACTTCCTCCTTTCATCAAGATTGCATCTCTGTGCGTGGGAGGATTTTGAAGACCAAGAAAGTAGCCTGTGTTAGGTACAGGAAACCAAACACTGCATGTTCTCACTCATAAGTGGGAGTTGAACAATGAGAACACATGGACACAGGGAGGGGAACATCACACACTGGGGCCTGTCGGAGGGTGGGTGGCAAGAGGAGATATAGCTTTAGGAGAAATACCTAATGTATGATGATGACGGGTTGATGGGTGCAGCAAACCACCATGGTGCATGTATATCTATGTAACAAACCTGCACGTTCTGCATATGTATCCCAGAACTTAAAGTATAATAATAAAAAGAAAGTAGCCTTTGTCAGGCTGTTGTTATCAGGGAAACTCAAAACCTGTCTGAATATAGTCAATAAGCATTCTCTGAGCATCTGCTATGGAAATAAGACTTTCTCCTAAGTGACATGGGAGATACAGAGGAGCCTAGGATGTGCTCCATCTTTTCAGTTAGTTCTTAGTTTAGCTGGGGAGATAAGGTATATTTCCCCAGCAAAATAGTTAATACAAATTCTTGGTCTAAATAGCAGTTCAAGAAATGTCATAGGGTCTCACGTAAGTAATTGCCAAATGACAGGTGTACACTCCCAAAGGGAGCCACCATGGAATGAGCTTCGGCATGCAAGTGACAAATCTTAGACTAGAATGTTGACTCCCTGTTAAACAAGCATGAAGGAGGGAGGAGAACTTCAGCTGGAGTTGTGAGGAAAGTGCATGAAATAAGATAAGAGGGATGCTCTGTATTTCCCTATGTGGGAAAAAACAGAACCAGAGTGCAGTTGTGAAACCCCACTCTCAGAGCTGCAGGAAGGGCTCCTGTATTTGGTGTGTATGTGGCCTGCATGAACCTCAGAACTGAATGGCAGGAAGCAGGAAGGAAGTGGCTTTTTCCCTTTTGTGTGCTAATGAGAGCCCACTTCCTTACAGAACTGCAAGAGAAGCTGCTAACCATAGATCCCTCACAGGATAATGTTAGAGATGCAGTGTGCTCTGGGATATATTCTCAGAGTAACTGAAAACCAGAAAGTGAAATGGTGGCCATCCTGAACATCTGGTACCAATGCAACCATGTAAAATAAAAGAAGGGAGAATGAGGGTTTCACTTCTGTGAAATCGGCAGTTCCAACACAGAGGGAGAAGTCCCAGGGAATGGGTTTCTATGCTTGGGGGTAGGCGTTTTATGTCCCAGAATGTCTCTTTTAATCAGGATAATCCTTGGGAAACAGGTTTTAAAAAATCAACCAGGTGTATGATGTGGTTATAAGTTATCAATAATATGACCCTTTTACATCCAAGGTGAGCATATTTTCTTTCATTCATTCATTTGTTCATCTAATCCTACCTTCATTTCTTTATTATTTGGGTATTTATTTACTGAATAACTGCAATGCACCAGATACTGTGCTTTATATCCATGACACTATTAAATCCCCAAAGGTAAGTTTTGTTATCTCCAATTTAAAGATTAAGAAAATTGATAATTGGAGAGAGAAAATAACTTTCCCAAGGTCAACCAGTCAATAAGTACCGTATGGATCTGTAATTGGAACCCAAGGATGGCCATTTGCAAAGCATGTTTTCTTAATAGTCATAGAGATGTACCACCGCCCCAAACCAGTGGATTTAACATATGGTTGACTCAGAGTCATGTGACAAATTAAAATCAACTTCAGTTGTAATAATTATAAAAATCATAATAATGACCTCTTCTGTGTTGAACCTACTTAAAAGAATATTTTAAATGTCAGCTGTGTATAATAACAGAGCTGTACATAGTTGTTCTCAGAAGAGTAAATGATGATCAAGATGACAGATGTCAACCACTCTCGGGTCCACTAAGGACGCCAAGTCTTCTCATATTTCCCCACATTCACAAGGGACCTCTAATTTTAACAGTGTTTGATTAATAGCACCATGGTACCGACTGCAGAGGCAATGCGTTCAGGAGATAGACAGGCACCACTGGTTTCCTGGAGACTCAGACCCTAAATTCCCCTCTTCATTGGCTTCAGTAATAACAAGCCCTTCTTAAGCCCTCCTGGCTCTAAAGGCAGCTGCTAAAAGAAAACCTTTAATTTGTCTGGAAATGAGAGGTTTATGGTTTGAAAACCTTGATATTACCTAGAAATTGGATTTAAATAACTGAGATTCCAATCTCATAATATTAGATCACATGGTAACTCTTAGCCAATCAAAAGAGGCAAAGTGGGATGCTTGCAGTTCATTTTTGGCCTAGGAAAAGACAGATTCAAATTAACATCTAAATGTAGGAAGGAAGCACGTTGAAAATTCCAATGGTAATGCTGTTATTTAGTATCAAGGAATCCTGATTCCTAAAGTCAATTGCCCAGTAAAGAATCAAGAGGGTAGAAATATAAGCTATCTGTTTACTTATTCTTTTGAGGTAACAAAAACTAATATGAGGTAAAAAAATCACTCTTCTAGGGTTCTTGAAGGACACCTCTTACCCTAGAAGGAGGGTGAGTTTTTCTCTTGAAGGATCTCAGTGGCACTGGGACGATCAGATAATGGTTAGAGAGAGAAGGACACACCACTCGATTAAAGGTGATGCTTGAACTCCCATGAACCCAAATATCCCTGCTGGTTTTTGGATTCTCATTACCAACACTGGAGTTTGAGATTTGCTCTCTAGCTGAATCAAATAGAAGTATATTATTAGGTGAACACCTTGGGGGAGCAATAAAAGTAAATTCCAGCAATCCTGCCTTGAGACAGCTCCACAGTCAGGAGCTTATGTCATTCTCGTCTCATCACCTAACTCCTGCCCGAAACAGAATTTGGAGATGATATCTCTCATCTCTAAGATGATTAGAGATCATCATGAGATCAGAACTGACAGTTTCATCTCCCCTGGTCACAAGCAAGTGGTCTCAGAATTTCTTTCCTCCCACCAAGGGAAGAGGCACAGTGACAGTTGTGTCTGAGAACAGAACTTGACACATTAAGTTCAAAAATATCTTCCACCCAGCAGTATCCTTCCTATGACCACTTCATATGGGAGTAAAATTATCTTTTTAAAGGGGCAATGGAGTAGAAATTGTTTCAAATTCTCTACTGCCTTTAGTTGGTAGTTTGCAAAGTGTTCCTAACCCAGCATAGGCACTGAACCAGTTTTACCTTCACCTCTCTTCTGCATACTGCCTGTGAATAGGGCCCTGTGCATAGAGTCCTGTTCCCTACGGAGTGCCTAGAAAATAGTTGGTGAACCAGCCACCTGAGAAGGTCTCCTGAGCATTTTGTAAAACCGGGAGCAGGGAATGGCCCTACCTTGTGTTTCTAGGCAGGCTTGTTTCATGCAGACATTGCCCTCAAGAGCAAAGTGAGAGGCCTTTAACAGGTGTTTATTGAATGAATTAAAGGTGGTTATATATTCTGGTTTGCAGCAGGGAAACAGGGAAAGCAGGCAGTACATGGGGAAAGGGAGGCTCTTCTTAGCCCTATTTATGTCCACTCTGCCTGTGGTCCCGCCTGCTCCAAGAAGCTGCTCAGCGTCTCTTGTTTGCTCCTGAAGGGGGCAGGGATGCTATAGAGTCATGTTTAGCATTTAAATCCATCCAGTTTTCTCCATTTCTCCTGCTACTGTTTTATCTCCTCCCCGTCATCTCCTGCCTGTCTTGCCCTTTCACACTAAAACCACAGCAAACCTTCTAAAGTGCAAGTATAACTGCCCCACATTCTTTAGGTCCCGTGCTTTAGAACTTGTACATGTGCATTCCCTTGCTTAGGGTACTCTTTCCATCCCCACCCACCTTTGCCTGACTGCCTGCTTCTTATCCTCGTTTGTTATTATCTCCAGGAATCCTTCTCTGATCCCTACTTGGCTGGGCTACCCACCCTGTCACCCTCCCTGAGTCTTCCAATTACATTCTTTACATCCTTCTTCTCAGCATGTGCTTTCATGTGCTGTGTTATAATCTCCTCTCCCTCTTTCCCCTCTTACTTCCCCCGCCCTCTCCTCCTTCCCTTTCCCTCCAGATTTTCTTCCCCTTCCCATCCAGTCCACCTAACCCTTTCTCTTCCCCTCCCACCTCTGCCTCCCTCTCCCTCTGTTCCTGTTGAACTATGAGCTCTATAAGGACAGAGACGGGGTTTTATTTACTATTGTATCTCCAATGCTTAGACCAATTCCTGACACAGTAGGTGCTCAGTACATATTTGATTGACAAATAAATAGAAAAATCAGGAAATAAGAATTTTCTACCCTGCCAGATTCTATTGAGTTATTTATTTATTTATTTGTTTGTTTGTTTGTTTATTTATCTATCTGAGATGGAGTCTCGCTCTGTTGCCCAGGCTGGAGTGCAGTGGTGCAATCTCGGCTCACTACAAGCTCCACCTCCTGGGTTCACGCCATTCTTCTGCCTCAGCCTCCCTAGTAGCTGGGACTACAGGCGCCCGCCACCATGCCCAGTTAATTTTTTTGTATGTTTAGTAGAGACAGGGTTTCACCATGTCAGCCAGGGTGGCCTTGATCTCCTGACCTCGTGATCCACCCGCCTTGGCCTCCCAAAGTGCTGGGATTACAGGCGTGAGCCACCGCGCCCGGTCAGGTTATTTTTGTAATGTAAAGATTAGCAAGTAATATTTCGGTGCAATTGGCCCTCTTTATCTACAGGCTCCACATCTGAGGATTCAACCAACTTTGGATCAAAAATATTCAAAAATTAAATTAAATTAAAAATAAGAATACAATCATAAAAATAATACAAATAAAAACCAATAACATAACTATATTTACATAGCATTTACATTATATTAGGTGTGATAAGTAATCTAGAGATGATTTAAAGTATACAGGAGAATGTACATAGATTATATCCAAATACTATGCCATTTTATATCAGGGAATTGAGCGTCCTTGGAGAGTACTGGTACCAATCCCCCACAGATGCCGAGGGACAATTGTACTCCCATTTGTCTTCGAATTAAATGGAAGAAAATTAAAGCCAATGTAAATCTCCACCTACTGTCCTTGTGCTGGCTTGTCTCCCTATTCTTCATGATCCCATGAGGCTAACAGTCTCTTTGCTTCTGGCTTCCATTGGTTTCAGCAGAGATTGGAAGTTATAAAGAGAATGTCCTCACCCAGCCACTGACGCAATCCCTTTTACCTTGTCCTGTCATTGAGTATTTTCATTACCTGGGATAAATATTGAGATGTTAATTAACAGTGTTTAATAATATAAAATTTGTGAACTTATTGCTGCTACTTTGTTTGTGGGTGGTGGAGAGAGAGAAAGAGTAAGAGAGAGGGAGAGAGAAACAGAGAGAAATAGGAGCTAGTTTAGAATGCCTGTCTTTGCCTTTCATAAAGAGGAGAAAGGAATATTTTTGTTTGAAAAGTAAAGTTGTTACAACAAACTCCCTTATTTTGCACATATTTTAGGAAATCTCTGATTGGAAGGAGTGATTTAAATGGAAAACATCCCAAAATAATCATTAAGGAGAACATCTCTCAACCACGAGGAATTGCTGTTCATCCAATGGCCAAGTAGGTATTTGTAAAAATAAGGCACTGCTCTGCAGAGGTCATGTGACAGTTCATGGTTGATATGCTAGTGTCCAAAACCAGAAACCAAGCAAATCCATGCAATTTGTTCAAATCTTCAGGATGAATTCCTCATGCTTTTAATGTCTTGATTTTCTATTCTTGTATAATAATTTTATTGTTAATGTGCTCTTTTAAATAAATTCAATTTCTTTTTGAAAGAAAAATGCACTGTAATTCATTAACTGACTAGACTCAAGCTCATTCATCTATTTTCTTAAAAAATTTGCATTGTTGTTTACTGAGCAGAAAAGGATATTTGGATTGTATGTCTTATGAATTCTATTTAGAAAAATCATAAGATATAGGTCATTCCTAGATTTTAGGTGACAGAAAATTGAAATTGTGAAAGGTTAGAAAACTGCTGTTAATTGTGAATTATGGACAAATTTTCATTTAGAGATTAGAGATTTAAGAACAATAAAGGATTTATTCCTAGTTGTTAAAAAACAAAGATAAAAACCCACCCTATTTTATTTACACTGGAAATTTCACAATGATTTATGGGAGATAATATATTGATAGTAGTTGATAATTGATTTGGAGCCAGCCAAATGATTAAAACTGTGAGAATGTAACCATTTCTAAATAGGCCAATAAAAAAATATGAACCATATTGACTTAAAACAAAAATATGCCCAGCACCTGATTTATGGAAGTTGAAATTAACTGAATTAATAGAGTACATTGCATAAAACTGGATAACAGATAAATATGAACTTTCCTTTATGTTGTAGTATTACAAATGCGGTGAGTTTTACATATGCATAACAGAACAGGCTAGCAAGATTTCATTGCCTTTTTGCAGTACCAAATGCTAATTCAAGAATATTTTACTCAAACCTATTTACTCATGACTATTTGATTAGTCACTATTGCAATTTTTAAACTAATTTCTCTTTAAATCTAATGACCTGAGCCTTAATTCAACATTTCTTTTCGAAGATGCTTTACGTAGACAAGTTAATTGTTCTGCTTTTCAAAATTATTTGTCCAACATACAGTGCTATCTCTTCTTCTGTATTCCTCAGTGTACCACTTTAATATATCATAAAGTAATTTACATTGGTATTTTCAAGATGAAAGAACAGAATAATTTCTTTCATGCAGATATTATTTGTTGTGTGCTTTCTTGATTAAAGGAGATTATTCTGGACGGATACAGGGATTAATCCACGAATTGAAAGTTCTTCCCTCCAAGGCCTTGGCCGACTGGTTATAGCCAGCTCTGATCTAATCTGGCCCAGTGGAATAACGATTGACTTCTTAACTGACAAGTTGTATTGGTGCGACGCCAAGCAGTCTGTAATTGAAATAGCCAATCTGGATGGTTCAAAACGCCGAAGACTTACCCAGAACGATGTAGGTGAGGCTTTGGGATGGGTGATTTCTTCATCTTGACTGAGTCTTTATGAATGTTAAATACAAAATATGTTTACACACACACACATACCACTTAGCCATATGGATGAATATGGAATAGAGACAGACTTCTCCAGGGATCATGAGCTACAAGGCTTACCTTAACATTGGAATACTGGGTAAAAAATAGTGTTATGTAATCATTTCTCTTTCCAAGAAGTCCCAAAATCAGAATGAAAATATTAAAATTTTCTAAACTCCTTTAGGAATAAGAACTTGGTTCAGCTGTTTTCATTTCTTATGTTTTAGAAACGTTGTTTCACAACAGTGATATTGTAGGCACTTTTAGGTATGAATGAATATCAGTTGATAACATGTGCAAAGATTAATATAGTTTCCTCCCCTAATATTTTCAGATTTTACATGGGGTGTCATTATATTTTCATAAATATCTTTAAAACATTATAGCTTATGCCAACTGTTAAAAGAAGTACAAAATGACTATGAAATTATATAAGCAGTGGGAAATTTATTTTGGCTCTGGGAATGACAAAGACGGTATTTAAACTGGGCCTTGTGGTAAATAGATGATGACAAAAGATTATAAGGCTGCAAAAATTGATCTTTGTATGTTAGTACTGCCAGGATATGTTGACTAAACTTAAATTCTGAATTTAGTAGAGGGGCGTTGAATGTTCTTGCACATAAAATGTATATGTTAAGATTGGCATCTCTGGATAGCTGCTTAGGTAAAGTATAGGAGTTCGATTGGAATTTGGAGAGAAGGAAATCTGTTAGAAGCCTATAGTGGTTGTCCAGGCAACAAATGGTGATGGCCTGAGTTTGAACATTGTTATTTAAAAATGGAATGAAGGATTATGGTATTAAAAATTATTGTGGATAAAATAAGAGGAATTTGTAATAGATTGCATAATGCAGAAAATGAGAGCTAGGGAAGTGCTGAAGACGCTTTGGAGAGTTAGAAATTGATTGGAAAGATGAAAAAACATGGTTTCTCTCATTTAGGAAGAAACTAACAAACTAATAATCTGTATAAGACACCTATTTTGCCCGTTCTCTTTGGCTCAAGATAAGTATAATTTAAAATTTTTATGTATTTCTAAGATTCTCTAAAAATTAAAGATATACTTCACAATAAGTGATATGCTTATGTACAAGGTTAGACTTTATCATCCATTTACTTCAGGGGTATTGATTGAGACATTATAGGAATTGGAGATACAGTGGAGAGTAAAACAAATATGGTATCTGTAAAGCCAAGGAATCTAGTAGAGAACACGTACATTATTTTAAAAAAAATCATTCAGGTTGTGCATGGTGGCTTACACCTGTAATCCCAGCACTTTGGGAGGCCAAGGTGGGAGGATCACAAGAGCCCAGGAGTTTGAGTCCAGCCTGGCCAACCTGGCGAAACTCTGTCTCCACTAAAAATACAAAAATTAGCTGGGCGTGGTGGTAAGCGCCTGTAATCCCTCTGCCACTCAGGAGGCTGAGATGAGAAGATCGCTTGAGCCTGGGAGGTTGAGGCTATAGTGAGCCGTGATTGCGCAACTTCACTCCAGCCTGGGTGACACAGTGAGACCATCTCAAAAAACAAAAAACAAAAAATACATAATCTAAATAAACATAAAATTGTACCTTTGACATAAAAAGTTAGAAAGGAATTTGAAAATTCCTAACCAGAATGTGAAGACACCATATTTTAAACAAAAAAGCATAGCAGATACTTTGTGACTCATTTATATTGCTACTATATTACATGACTAATACAACTGACTATTAAAGGCCATTATCAAATATTACATTAAATTGTGTAAGTAACATTCCCATCATTACAGTGCCATCTACTGGTATATATGTGGGGGCTTCCCAAATGCCAGTTCAGGATTTCTAACAGAGTAGATGTTATGTGCTCTTACCACAAAAACGATAACTGAGGTAATGCATTTGTTAATTGGCTAGATTCAGCCGTTCCACAATGTATATATATCTTAAAACATCATGTTGTACACAATAAAAACATATAATGTTGTCTGTACCTTAAAAATTTATTTTAAAAGGTTGAAGATATTCTTAATTTAAAATGCAATTGTGGCTCTTCTGTAAAAAAATAAGAAAGATTATGTCTAGTGTAGGGTATTTGTTTAAACACTGTAGCTATTCTAACATGTGCTTTAACATGGAATAATTCCTGAGGGCATTATGCCAAGTGAAATAAGCTAGTCACAAAAAGACATGTACTGTACAATTCCAATTATTTGAGGTATCTGGAGTGGCTAAATTCATAGGAAAAGAAAAGAGAATGGTGGTTTCCAGGGGATGTGGGAGAGGAAATGAGAAGTTGTTTAATGGACACAGAGTTTCAGTTTCGCTAGATGAAAAAATCCTGGAGATTGGTTGTACAGCAATGTGTGAATGCACTTAACAATACTGAACTTAGAAATGGTTGAGATGTTAATTTTCTGTTATGCTTTTTCACCTTGATAAAAAAGAACTATACTTAAGGCTTTAATTTGGGACAAAGGGCCAGAGACTAAAATGAATCTTAATGACCCTGATCAACAGTGATAAGTGGAGGCGCTTTGTAACCACAAGTTACTTGAATTTGCCACCAGTAGGGGAAGACATTCATTCGCATCTGTCAAATCCATTGCTCGTTTACAAAAAGAGTGGCCTGTGGGAATGTGAGCAGCCTTGATTAAACCATCAACTTGAGCCTCCTTATCTTTAGTCTCTAACCACCTGGGATAGTGCGTTAAAACATTCCCTTGCATATTTAATACTTGCATGCCTTCTCAGAGCAGTTCCAGTGGCACAGAGAGGTAGGTTTGGTGGAGGTAGGTTCAGAAGGATGCCCACTTACGGTCAGTAGGAGGCATGAAAATGGAGGCAGCAGATAGTAAATGACTCTTTCAAAAACTTGGCTAAAAAGGGAAGGAAAGAGACAAAGAGGAGCTAGAGGGGTCACAGGGATGAGGAAATGAAGATGGGAGACAGGATATTAGTAGACAGGGAATGAAGCTAGTGGAATGAAGAGAGGGAAGATGTTAGAGAAAGGGGTGGTTGTTGATGGATCCAGGCCCTAGAGAAAGCAGGAAGGGTGACATCAGGGACACAGGTCAATATTAAATAAGGAGAGAGAGGAAAGAAGGTGGGGGACTAATGGAGGAAAATGTGTTGGTGAAGATGGGAATGTGGGGAGACTTTCATACAATTACCTCAAATTTTGAAAAATCCTTACAACAACCTGTGAATTTGATCTATGGCTTATCACTGCTGCTCAAAAGAGTAGGAACCTAAGGCAAAGAGTGGTAAGACATGTTACTCGAGTTTAGTCTATATATAGTGACAGATGTACTAAACAAGGAAAATTCCACCTTTGCCTCCTTCATGGTGCTAGGAAGACAATCAGCCCACATTCTCCCACTCTGCAAATGTTGGGTGATAGTGGGCGTTGCTGGGACCTCATGCCACTATGCTCCCATTCTAAGGTGACGCTCCCTCCTCATGTGGGCTCTCCTTGAGGCAGGTGTGTAAGTCAGTGGCTTGCTTATAACTTGCTGAGTAGCTAAATAGTTGATTTAGTGTAGGAATGTTGTGTAAATTTCAAGTCTGGTCCTTTCGTAAATAGTCATTGCAAAGACAAAGAAGGTGTATTTAACACATTTGAATTGTTTCCAGGTCACCCATTTGCTATAGCCGTATTTGAGGATTATGTGTGGTTCTCAGATTGGGCTATGCCATCAGTAATAAGAGTAAACAAGAGGACTGGCAAAGATAGAGTACGTCTCCAAGGCAGCATGCTGAAGCCCTCCTCACTGGTTGTGGTTCATCCATTGGCAAAACCAGGTACATACTGGAGATGTTATACAGTCTTTCCTAAAATAGTTTCCGCAACTATTTTAATTGTTTGATATCACGCAGTTGGGGTGGGG
The DNA here is from genome assembly GCF_002776525.5 of Piliocolobus tephrosceles. Taxonomy (NCBI): domain Eukaryota; kingdom Metazoa; phylum Chordata; class Mammalia; order Primates; family Cercopithecidae; genus Piliocolobus; species Piliocolobus tephrosceles. The sequence continues at coordinate 89,869,114 of NC_045436.1, forward strand.
GTGGAGGGGATTTTGTAATTTTCACTAACTGTGTAGGTGTCAAGATTTTCTAAGACTTAGGTTTGTTTAAGACAATCTGGTAGTTTGGTAATTGGGGCTTTATCCCTCCAATTTCATTTCCTTTCTTGAACAACTTTTACTTACCTGCTACATTTCGAAGAGCCTTGGGTTAAGGCAGGCAATTTAGACAACGGCAGTGGAAGCTTCTGTCGAAACTTGGACCTTTCTGTACCCCTGAGGAGTGAGCAAATGGAGAAAGCATTTCACATTTTATAGTAGCTCTTCTTTCTGAATTGCTCTTCATCGGTTTGATGAGATGATGAGTTTAGGAAATAAGAATCACATTTGACTAAAGAGCTTCTTGAACAAAAGTACTGGCTCTACTCAGTACTAATAAGGTTCTGGGCTTATCTCAGAATCCTTGGCTCCTTGGGGGAACTCTTCTGAAATAGCTGTTGATATACCCTCTGTTTAGATACACCCTCTATTTGGATATACTGCGTTTCTCTCCCTAAAAGCTGTAGCTCCCTAAAAGCAAGCTGTAGACTTGCATTAATGGCATCCTTTTCATCTTCAAACCCACCTGCGAATTTGCCTCTTTTCTCTACTAGGAGCAGATCCCTGCTTATATCAAAACGGAGGCTGTGAACATATTTGCAAAGAGAGGCTTGGAACTGCTTGGTGTTTGTGTCGTGAAGGTTTTATGAAAGCCTCAGATGGGAAAACGTGTCTGGCTCTGGATGGTCATCAGCTGTTGGCAGGTAATATAATAAACTGTGTAGCAAATTACCTAACCTTGGCTCAGAAATACAGCTGTACATCGATCCCTATGCTTTTGCTGATTTTGAATATTTTGGATGTTAAAAGCTCTCCTGTTTTTAGGAATGCTAAGAATTTGTTTATTTGTTCTCTTCTGCTGAGTTTTGAGTTCCTTATTACAGGCAAAATTTAATTGACCTCTAATGGTAAAAGTCTTAAGCTCCAGGCCCTCCACCTCCCCATTTATAGTGGAGTGAGTCCCAGGTTTGGAAATAAATGTCAAAATGTTATCACCTCACAAAAATGTTCAGAGATATTTTGTTTAGAAGTTTTATGTCCTCAATTTTAGAGGTAGTAGTATATGGTCTCTTATCACATGACAAGTCTTAATAAGAAAATCAAAGTCCTTTATAAAAAAGAACTTTAGGGTGTCAAACAAATGTGGGAAATCCAGCCTGAGAAGATGTACTTTTTTACAAACTAGATATGACTTTGAGGAAGAGGAAGAGTAAACCAAGTGTAAGGTATAACCAGTAGTACTGGTTTGTCTCCCTTGAATGTGCACCCAAACAATCTGGGCATCTGTGGATTCACCCCTTGATATCTTTCCACCAGAAATATACCAAAGATCATTTACATTTTATTAAGTTTTTTAAAAATTTATATTTAATCCAGTAGGAATGGTGTAAATGTGAGTAAAGTGACAGACTGACGAAAAATAAACGAATCTAGCCATGGACCAGAACTGGATACTTTGGATTTTCAGAACTTTCTATTAATTGTTGCCTTAGATCAACAGTTTTCAAACCTCTTGGTTTCAGGACCCCTTTACACTCTTACAAATTATTGAGAACCTCAAACAGTTTTTATGTATATCTATCAATATTTATGATATGAAAATTTACAACATGATTTGAGAAATATCTATTGATGTTACAATAAATTTATTATCTATTAATATACATTTTATAAAAATAACTGAAGTAAGTATATTTTTCAAAGCAAAAAATATGTAGTGAGAAGAGCGACATTCTTTTACATTGATATCTTGAATGTCTGTCTTAGTAGAGGACAGCTGGATTCTCATATCTACATCTATGTTAAATCTGTTATCATGTGTTGTCTTGCTTGAAGTCTGTGAACAAAGTCTGGCCTCACGCAGAATAGAGTTGGAAGAGGGCTATTATAATAGACCTTTTAGGTGCCTTTTTTGGATATTATTCTTTTGATACTATGCTTAAACTGGACAGACAGTAGCTTCCTAAAGCTTAGTTGCAATTTGGTATCTGACATTGGCAACAATTATTGCCAGCTGTGTTCCTTGAGGTGACAGGCTCATTTCATTCATTTTTGAGGAAAAGTGAATGTTTGCTATATACCCAAGTCTTAAAAGCACAGTATTCTGTGCTATTAAGCCATTTTTTTTCAAGTAAAATAACATGCAATGAAAAAAAGAGGCTAGTTTCAGCTCACAGTTCAAAAATTACTTATGTTTTTCCTCTAGTTAACCATCATAGCTTTAGTATGCATTGAAATAGTTTATATGTATTTCTTATTTTATTACATAGAGTGTTAAAAAGCTGTGTAGTCAATGGTCAAGCATTTTAAAAATTAGTAATTCTTATTGATTCACAACAATCTTCTTGTGAAACTGGATTTTATTTTTATTTTTTGAGACAGGGTCTCCCTCTGTTGCCAAGGCTGGAGTACAGTGGCATGATCATGGCTCACTGCAGCCTTGGCCCCATCCGGGCTCAAGTAGCTGGGACCCCACCTTAGCTTCCTAGTAGCTGGGACCATAGGCATGCACAACCATGCCTGGCTAATTTGTTTTTATTTTTATTTAATTTATTTAAATTATTAAATTATTAATTATTTATTTAAATTATTAATTTATTTTTATTTTTATTTTTTGTAGAGACAAGGTCATGCTCTGTTGCCCAGGCTGGTCTTGAACTTCTGGCCTCAAGTGGTCTTCCCACCTCGGCCTCCCAAAGTGCTGGGATTACAGGTGTAAGCTACCCTGCCCAGCCAATTCTTTTTTATTTTTATTTTTTGAGACAGGGTCTTGCTCTGTCACCTAGGCTGGAGTACAGTGGCATGATTTCAGCTCACTGCAACCTCTGCCTCTAGGGTTCAAGAGATTCTCCTGCCTCAGCCTCCCGAGTAGCCGGGATTACAGGCATGTGCCATCATGCCCAGCTAATTTTTGTATTTTTAGTAGAGACAGGGTTTCTTTTTTTTGAGACGGAGTCTCGCTCTGTCGCCCAGGCTAGAGTGCAGTGGCCGGATCTCAGCTCACTACAAGCTCCGCTTCCCGGGTTTACGCCATTCTCCTGCCTCAGCCTCCCGAGTAGCTGGGACTACAGGTGCCGGCCACCTCGCCCAGCTAGTTTTTTTTGTATTTTTTAGTAGAGACGGAGTTTCACTGCGTTAGCCAGGATGGTCTGGATCTCCTGACCTCGTGATCCGCCTGTCTCGGCCTCCCAAAGTGCTGGGATTACAGGGTTGAGCCACCGCGCCCGGCCATGAGACAGGGTTTCACCATGTTGGCCAGGCTGGTCTCAAACTCTTGGCCTCATGTGATCCACCCGCCTTGGCCTCCCAAAGTGCTGGGATTACAGGCATGAACTACCATGCCCAGCCTTTTTTCTTTTCTTTTCTTTTCTTTTCTTTTCTTTTCTTTTCTTTTCTTTTCTTTCTCTTCTCTTCTCTTCTCTTCTCTTCTCTTCTCTTCTCTTCTCTTCTCTTCTCTTCTCTTCTCTTCCCTTCCTTCCTTCCTTTCTTTCTTTCTTTCTTTCTTTCTTTCTTTCTTTCTTTCTTTCTTTCTTTCTTTCTTTCTTTCTTTCTTTCTCTTTTTAAAAATATGAGTGTGTGGGCAGTGAAGAGCTCAGCTACTGGTAGATTTTGCTGTCATTTCCTTTTTTCATACTAAGACACCAGCTGTTACCCACATTCTTTTTGCCATATCAGTACAAATGTGAACATGGTGGAAAAAGGCAATTAACTTTATAGTATTATTATGAAAAGAATTATGACTTTAGGGATGCTCTGAAGGATGATCCTAGGGTTCTGTGGATCACAGTTTAGAAAACTGCTGTCTTACAGAATCCATTTCTTCCATTCTGAGAGTGGGGAGTGCATGAATCTTATGCCTGTATTAAATCATGATGTTTTTATGTCCTTTCATGTTATAAGATGTAGGTAAAATCAGGCTAAAATAAGCATGAAAGCAGCATAAAGGAGAAAATGTGTATGGAAGACAAGTTGGGGAGATCATCTATTTTGTCCTTAATAATGGTGGGCTGTGATTATGAGCTGATTAAGGGTCTAAGGATTTTGGTATTTTACTCTTGTTTTTTGCCAGTACCTCAAAGAGTCCTATCTTTCTTCCCTACTGGTTCCTTATCCCCTAAATCATTAAGTGCTCAGTGAAAATGACAGGGTGTGGGATAGCAGGGTGAGGTTTACTAAGTTACCAAGACCCTGACAGTGTTTCTGAATCCTCTTACTGTAAGAATGAGTCTGAACTCACAACCAATGAATAGTCATGAACATAAATGAAATCAAACCTTCTTTTGAAACAGAAAAGCTAAATTTAATTGCATCTATTGACCTTCAATAGGTGGTGAAGTTGATCTAAAGAACCAGGTAACACCATTGGACACCTTATCGAAGACTAGAGTGTCAGAAGATAACATTACAGAATCTCAACACATGCTAGTGGCTGAAATCATGGTGTCAGGTATGAATAACCAGTTCTCCAATATAGCTTTGGTTCCAACAGTTTTCATTCTACCAATGAGAAATTTTGAATTACCTTTCTAACTTAATATTGGCTAAGTTCTACACAAGGCTAATGAAGCAAACCTTGGACTCCCTAAGTCTGTGTCTTCTGAATGATGTGCCTGAGAAAGATGGCTGCATATTAGTGTGCACATAAACAGGACACCTTGAGAGCCTTTGGATGAGAGTCTTTGTTCTGTGAAGAAACAAAGTAACTTGGAAACAAAAGTAAAACATGGGACAACGTATTTAAATGTATTTCCATCCACCTCTGATATTTTTGGTATTTGGTCCACCTTGCTGTTTTCCCATTAGCTTGAAAAGTTGATAGTAATTGATAAGCCAATATAGGTTGAGCACTTCAATTGCTACAGGAAGTCCACAAACAGCGAATGTTGGAATCCTTTTCTTCTGTGTTGCACATTTGTCACTAAAATGCCAAATCATGTGTTCAGTATGTAACAACTTTAGGGAACCTAAGTCTTTCTTGTTCCATATTCACTCAGGAGGTCAGTGGTTTTCCAGCTGGGTTCAGCTCAGCCATAGAGCTTCTGAAAACCCCATCCTTTCACTTTAGGTCACTGCCCTTCAAGCAGTGCAATTTGACTTTGAAACATTTTATTTGTTTGTGTTACTAAGTAACACTTTATTTTAACAAGATGTATGTGGCAAAAAAAAAAAAAAAAAAAAAGATTTCAAAACTCCACATTAGGACATTTAAGGAGATGCTTTACCCAACTTTTGTGGTCTGCAAACTACTTTGTTGATGTACATGGCTCTGGGTACTTCTTATCTCACCTTATCAGTGTGATATTTTTAATAAGATATAAATAAGGAGGTTCATAATTTTAATAATAACAATAACATTTGCAGAGAATGTTAGATTATATATTTCGTCATCCCTCTGTGTCCATAGGGGATTGATTCCAGGATCCCCGAGTATATCAAAATCTGCACATATGCAAGTCACAGTCACCATGGAACCCAGGTATTCAAAACATCAGGCATCCATGTAGGCAGGTTTCACATCTCACCAATAATACTGATCTGTGTTCAGTTGAAAAAAATCCAGATATAAGTGGACCTGTGCAGTTCGAACCCGTATTGTTCAAGGGTCAACTGTAATCTCTAATTTCCTCATTACAAATCAGTTCACAGATGTGAAAGCTGAGAGACTAAGATCTATTAAGTTAGTGACTTGACCAAAGATTTTCGAAAATTATGACCAAATAATTAATTCATGTGAAAATAAGACGTTCTGGAAAACTTTGTTAACATTAGGAATACTGTGTGTTCAGCAACTTATTTGGCTTACACTGTGCTAAGTGCTGGGGATACCAAGATGTGCTAAATATCATCCCATCCTCAAGGCCACGGTTTGTTGTGGAGACAACCAGCATGATAGAATAAAATACTTTAAACTAATGTTAGGGATATAGAGAACCTTTGCAAAGTCACCAGGAATCCCTAAAGGTTCATGGAGCATATTTTGAAAGACTAATGGTTACGGGACTGAAAGACTAAATGACAGATGGGTGGGAATGGGGGAGTGATTAAGTGATCAAGGATTTGTGAATTTGGCTTAATACCTGGAGCCTAGTGCAGAATAGAGGGGACTGATTGTCCTGGTGAAAAATCCCTCATCTTTCCGTACCTGGATTGTGTTCTGTGTTGTACTAGCTTGTGAAGCCTTACACCTAAGTCAGGCTCGGGGGTCTAATTTCTGTTTCAGAGTGAGATTTCACATCAACAAAGTGTCTATGGCTAAAAGACAATGTGAAAACTCCACATTAGGATTTTAGAGTATAATCTAAAATTCTTCACGTGGTTTGTTGGGCCCTGTATGAAACAACCTTTAGACACCTCCCCAGACTCAACAAGCGCTCACCAGCCCTTTTACCCTTGACTTTCTGTGGCCTGCTTCCCTCACCCTGGCCTTGTTTCTAACAGACACGGACACGTGCGCTAGTTGTTTTCTCATCCCATGGTGTGCTTCTTAGCCCTTCAAAGTCCTGTGTGTCCTTCCGCCCGCTGGCTCACAAAGCCTTTCCTAGTTCCTGACTGGGCGGCGGCTGCCTATTGCAGCTCTCTTGGAACCTCGGTTCTGCCCCTTGGTCATACTCATTACACTTGTACTTCAATAATTATGCAAAACAGCACACGGCAGAGCCCTTGTCAATAGCAGAGCCCTATTCTTCACCACCATATTTTTGGCTCTCAGGAAGGCCCAATATATAGTAGGTACTTTTGAATGAATTATATTAGGTTTTTTTTTTTTTTTTTTAAAGACGGGAGTCTCGCTCTGTTGCCCAGGCTGCAGTGCAGTGCTGTGATCTCGGCTCACTGCAAGCTCCACCTCCCAGGTTCATGCCATTCTCCTGCCTCAGCCTCCTGAGTAGCTGGGACTACAGGCGCCCGCCACTGCGCCCTGCTAATTTTTTGTATTTTTAGTAGAGACGGGGTTTCACCGTGTTAGCCAGGATATTCTCAATCTCCTGACCTCGTGATCTGCCGGATGGTCTCGATCTCCTGACCTTGTGATCTGCCGGATGGTCTCGATCTCCTGACCTCGTGGTCCGCCAGCCTCGGCCTCCCAAAGTGCTGGGATTATAGGCGTGAGCCACCGCGCCCGGCCGAATTATATTAGTTTTATTAACAGGACCTGGAGTCTCTTCTAGTGTGATAAAGGTTAATTCTTATTTAAATTGTCACAGTATCTTTCTTTGTCATCCTTATTTAAATATGTATCAAAGAGCGTTTGATCAAATATTTGATCAAATATCTTGATCAAAGGGTTTTTTTTTTAAGGTCACTTTTTATTCTAGTCCTTAGAACCATCATGAAAAATAGACCTGGCAGAAATTGTCACTGCTGTTCTAGAGAGAAGGAATGTGAGCACAGATATTTATTTCTTCCAGAGCGCCTTTGTGGCAACAACAACAACAACTTTGGCCGTAGCCCATCTCTCCAACAACTGCATAACTATTGCTTTTCATTACGCACAGCTGCCTTGGGTTTGCATGTTACCAAATAAATCCTGAATCATATTCTAATTTAAGATAATTCTGCAAGTGATTTAAAATGTCTTGGGTAGTAATCAGATACTGTCCACTTTACACTCTGAGCAGCCTTGTGATTTGGGAGCTAGTCTTCCAAATAGATGCTGAATTAAATGGATAATTGATTTGGTCTGAATTTTTCCGTCTCTAAGAGTCATGAGTGACAGGAGATGACCAAGCAAGCATGAAAGGCATCTGTTCCCACAAGAGAAATCTCGCTCAAGTAGCTAAGCAAATCAAATGCAATTACCCAATGCCTGCATTCACATGCCACCTGAATCCTACTTAGATCATTTGACTTTCTTTAATTTATCAGCAAGTTTGGAGGGCTTTTTAAAAAATCTCTTCTGTACTCAGATGAGCAAGCTTACCAATGAATAGACAGATGATAATTTATATCCTACTGTGGTATGTCAGATTCCCCTGACTCCAAAAAGGTAGGGTGGGGTGGCATTTGGAGAATGATTACATACATAAGTAAAGCAAAGAAAAAAAAAACTTGCTTATGTTCATAGCTCAACAGGTAACTCTGTCCCCCGGGGCACTTGCATTTCAATGGAGTATGAAATGAAATGATCTATTTACTGCACTTAACTTGTATGGTTCATGACTTTGTAAAAGTGCCTTGAGGTGTGCAAGTCACTACATAAATCTTGATAATAAACACACATTGTGACATACATATTCTATTATATATGACATTAGTAAATTGGCAGTAAATCTTTTCATGATTGAATTTCTTTGCCATGTTGGTGCATAGATCTACTTGCTAATTATTAGTCTGTGTGTCTTTGGGGAATAAGAATAGATTGACTCCTTTTGTTGTCCAAATGGTTGGGAAGTTTTAAAATGAGCAACAGACCTTTCAAAGTTGAGTCTATTTGCTTCTAGCAATTTTATAATTTACATTTGCAAATGCTTTTAAAAATTATAAATAAGTTCATATACAGTTCCTTGAACATCAGATAGTGCTTTAAGACTAAAGTTCTTTGAGAGCACATAAACAGAAACATGGCTATGGGACTATGCATCTCATTGGTGTTGTTGTTGTTGTTGTTGTTTTTGACGGTGTCTCACTTTGTCACCCAGGCTGGAGAGAAGTGGCGCCATCTTGGCTCACTGCAGCTTCAATCTCCTGATCCTCCTACCTCAGCCTCCAAGTAGCTGGGACTATAGGCACACACCACTATGTTTTTAGTAGAGACAGGGTTTCGCCATATTGCCCAGACTGGTCTCAAACTCCTGGGCTCGAGCAATCCACCCTTGGCCTCCCAAAGTGCTGGGATTACAAGCATGAACCGCTGCACCCAGCCAGCTCTGGATCTTTTAAAGTAGATATAGTTTATAGGTCAACTAAGTGTTTCTATTTGGAGATTAACCTGTCCCAGAACTTTGGAAAGGAAATGGTGGACTGTTCTACAGAACCAGAACATTAAAGTCCATTTTCTTCTCTGTCTGGAAATAACTGCACGGGATTCTTGCTATTTGCAGATCAATATGACTGTGCTCCTGTGGGATGCAGCACATATGCTTGGTGTGTTTCAGAGGGAGAGGATGCCACGTGTCAGTGTTTGAAAGGATTTGCTGGGGATGGAAAACTATGTTCTGGTAAGAGCAAAGGGCAAATATACATATTTGGACAATAGTGAACCAGAAACATTATTTCTGCTCTTTCTGACTCAAAAGCTCCAGGAGGATTTATGTAATCAGCAGATTTGAGAAAGTTATTTGATGTTAGCTAAAAAAAAATAAATTGATGACATGCCTAGAAAATGAGACCTATAAACATATTATACAAATGTAAACATATGACATTGAGTTTATAGTACAATTTTATGATTATGCAATATATGCAGTTGACATTAAGGGGAAGAATTTATAATTAGCTTCAGAAGCATGAATTTGAGTTCAAGTCAAGTTTATGACTTCACCAATTCCAATGAAAGCACAACTGTTGTTTTTGCCCCGGCAGCTTAGGTCATAAGTTTTAATCAAATGAACAGATTAATGGATAGGTTCCTCTTTCATATTAATAGCCTCAAAATTAAAATTTAATGACTGCTGGAAAGATCTCAGTCCTTATGGTCTGAAACTCTGGCAGAAAGTGATTTGTTTACATATTTGCCTAATCGGATAGGTGGGAACTCTGTAAAGACTGATTCAGCAGTAACTTGTGAACTTTATGTCCAAGATGCAGGGTGTGCATGATGTTGGCAAACAGCACCTGTAAAGGACTGAATAAGAATTGAATATACGATTATGCTTATTCTTTCCAACTAGTCCTATTCTTTCCAACTAGTCCTATTTATATCAGGATTGCCTAAATATTGCACTAGTTTCTAATTTTGCCCACAGATATAGATGAATGTGAGATGGGTGTCCCAGTGTGCCCCCCTGCCTCCTCCAAGTGCATCAACACCGAAGGTGGCTATGTCTGCCAGTGCTCAGAAGGCTACCGAGGAGATGGGATTCACTGTCTTGGTAAGAGGATGCATGTGCCGAGGGAGGAGGGCAGAGGCAGGCCTCAGAAATCAGGAAACAGTGTGGGTGCAGTGAGCAGAGAGAAGACAGGATATAATTGGGGTGACACACATGTCAAGATTTAAAGAGTTGTGCGACTGCTCAAACTGACATATTTCCATTCTTGGTGAACAGTCAAGTTTGTGCCCTTGTGTTATGACTGCTCCGGTCAGCTTCAAGCCCCTTTGGAGGCTGCTTACTCCTCTGCCTTTCTAATTCTTTCTGGGGTTTGAGTGACACCAGTGTCTCATCAATACTTCCCACCTTGAGCCATCATGTGGGGAGATGGACAGCATTTATTTGTCAGTGAATTTGGCAAGAGAAATGTGGTGAACTGCAGAGGTGATGACAGTTTGTTGGAAGTCACTGCTGTGTGCATAAAGAAAAGGAGGTGTGGCTTGTCAAAGGGCTCCTCTCGCATTTCTTGGTAAGTTCAATAGGTGGGAGAGTCAAGCCACTGACATTGAGATACAAGTAAAGAATGATTCAACCCTCTTTCGTAATCCCCGTCCTCTGGCACGGTCTGGGTGTGGCACGTTGGATTGGGAGTTCGCGTCCTGGATGTCTCGTACCTTTCCAGATGTCAGTAGCATCACATCACGTACAAGTGAAAACCTGCCTGAAGCCATCTGAGGCACGGGGAAGTGATTGAAGTTTTACAGCGCTTTAAAACTTCTCTTTAAGTATTTTCTTTCCCTCTTTCTGAAAACATAAGAAACTGATAAGAAACTCAAATGATACTGCTTTTTTCCCACTTGTTAAGGTTAAAGATGAAATATCAGTCATAACTATCAATCTTTTGAATCTGGTTGATTTAAATCAGACCTTTATAGGATTAGTTTTGTGGAATCCACAGACATCTGTAAACACTCTTTTAAGCACATATTTGGCTGTCAGTCAGGAAAATGTCACTGCTCTAATTAAGCAGGCCCATAGATAATTTAGACAAGCAGACTTCATATTTAATTTCCTTTGAAGAGAAAGGAAGGTATCTCTTCTTGGATGTTTAAACTTGTTAGGCTCTGGTTTCTCACATTGTTACTAACTCATCTCCTTCCAGTAGCAAGCACGCAATGGGGTGTGCTCGCCCTGCCTGTGTGGTTGGCACAGAGTCCTCAGACTCCATGGAAGCGGTGGGCTTGCTCCTCTGTTCTCTCTTCCCCAGCTTGCTCTCACTCTCTCTTCTCACCCCATATATATATGTAGTTATAATAGTTTGAACCTTGTCTGGCATATAAAAAGTGCTATGTAAAAAAAAGTGTTATCCTTATTATTAAGAGTAGTTGAGTTTATTTGTCAAGCATACATCTTTTTCTTTGCTTTGGAAAAGCTCTCTCTCTCAAGGTGATAATTGATTGAAATTATAACAGAAACTCAAAAGAGTTGGTTTGGGCCATCCAGGATAGCAATTCAATGTGTTAAATATTTAATTGGCCCCTATTAAGAGCAAGGTCACAGTACTAGAAACCATGAGAAATATCAGGATGAGAAAGGTAGTCTTTGATTGCAAGGAAAATGTGACCTAAAAGAAATATAGCTGTGATCAGTGACGAAGAAGGGTGCACATCATAAGCGAAGTAAAAACCACAATGAAGGCCGGGCGCGGTGGCTCACGCCTGTAATCCCAGCACTTTGGGAGGCCGAGGCGGGCGAATCACAAGGTCAGGAGATCGAGACCATCCTGGCTAACTCCGTGAAACCCCATCTCTACTAAAAATACAAAAAATTAGCCAGGCGTGGTGGCGGGTGCCTGTAGTCCCAACTACTCGGGAGGCTGAGGCAGGAGAATGGTGTGAACCCGGGAGGCGGAGCTTGCAGTGAGCCGAGATCGTGCCACTGCACTCCAGTCTGGGTGACAGAGCAAGACTCCGTCTCAAATAAAAAAAAAAAAAAACCACAATGAAAGTTCAGAACTGGGAGAAATATCTGTTTGAGGTATTGGGAAAGATTTCGGGGAGGAAGTGTCATTTTGGAAGGAGCATGGGGGATAAGTAATTTCATTTGCAGAAATGCGAAGGGATGGGAAGAGTCCAGACGTGAACAGATCACATGACTGCCATTAAGGATAGAGAGTAGCCTAGTTGAGTACTAAGTTTAGGTTATATGAGGGGAAGAACAGAAACTAAGGCTGATAAGGTAGTGTATCCTGTAACAAAATATCCTAGATTGGATGGCTTAAGCAACAGAAATGTATCCTGTCATGGTTCTGGAGGCTGGAAGTCCCAGATCAAGGTGCTGGCTGATTTAGTTTTGGATGAAGGATCTCTTCCTGGCTTTCAAATGGCCACCTGCTCACTGTGTTCTCACATGGCCTTTCCTCTTTGATGTGCAGAGAGAGAGAGAGAGACAGAGACAGAGAGTGAGAGAACGCTCTAGTTTCTCTTCCTCTTTTGTTTTCTCTTCCTCTTCTTTTAAGGACACCAAACTTATTGGATTAGGACCCCATCCTTAGGATCCCATGTAACCTTACTTTCCTCTTGGTAGATGCTTTCTTCAAATACAGTCACTTTGGGAGTTGGGGCTCAACATATGAATTGGAGGGGCAGGGACACATTTCAGCCTGTAACAGATGGGTTAGGTTACTTCTGTGGAAGACTAAAATCTGAGGGTTAGTTACTGAGGTTTCACTTCTCCGGTGAAACTGGCAGAGGGTCAGTCAGTCAGTGTTGTCCCAAAGTTTCTACTAACCGCATTACAACTGTAAAATGAAACAGGTGAAATGAATTTTTGCAATAATATTTTATGTATTCAAATATATCCAAAATATTAACATTTTAATATATAATCAGTATAAAAATTATTGAGATACTTAATATTCTTTTTTATTTTGGTACTAAGTCTTCAAACTCTAATGTGTGTTTTATACTCACAGCACATCTCAATATGAACTACATGCATTTCGGGTACTCAATACTCTCATATGGCAGTGGCTAGCAAGTTGGACAGCAAAGTTCTAGGCAACAGAGAGCCACTGGCAGCATTTGAGTAAAGTGGTGCAATGATGGGTTTATCATCATTGTGCTGGAGGGAGAATAATGTGGCGCTGGTGTTTAGGCATGGCGTGGAGGAAACATGGAATCCAGGAATGAGTAAGGCTGTTCTTGCAGTAATGTAAAATTGAGAGGAAGGGAGGCCCTAAATGTTAGGGTGGCAGTAACTGAGAAAGAAAAAATGGTAGCTAGTTGGGAAAGAAAGGATGGTTTTCCTGATATAGTTTATACTTACATAAAAAAGCAAAACATTGTATTTGATATAATATGTATGCCAATGACAGGATGTCTATTCAAAAAAGTTAAGTATGAATCTTTAGGATCTGAACTTCTAAATGTTTGCCTAGAGGTCGTTTACTAATCTCCAACTCTGGGAAATCTCCTTGCCTTTAAAGCAGGAAGAAAGCTTCCAGCCTCTCTCAGGATGCCTGTAATCCCAACACTCTGGGAGGCCAAGGCAGGAGGATCACTTGAGGCCAGGAGTTTGAGACATGCCTGGGCAACATAGCAAGACACTGTTCTCTACAAAAAAATTAAAAAACAAACAAACAAGAAATAACCAAGCATGGTGGTGCGAGCCTGTGGTTCAAGCTACTCGGTGGGATGAGCTGGGAGAATTGCTTGACCCTGGGAGGTCAAGGCTACAATGAGCCATGATCACACCACTGTACCTCATCCTCAGCAACCGAGCGAGAGTCTTTCAAAAAGAAAAAAGAAAAAACGGAAACAAAAAAGGAAAAGAACACCTGCATGGGCGTGCATTGTAGGACCTACTTCATCTCTCCAACACATTCGTGAAAGTCCCTTTAAACCTAAAAATGCATAGGGCTCTGAGAACATAGAGCATGACAGAAGCTAACGAAGCTCCTCTTCCAGAGGCTGTCCAACTGAAAAACCCTCTTTATTTTTCTGTACCCCATATTTCTCTCCCCTACTCTGTCTTTTCTGACAGATATTGATGAGTGCCAACTGGGGGTGCACAGCTGTGGAAAGAATGCCAACTGCACAAATACAGAGGGCGGCTACACCTGCACGTGTGCTGGACGCCTGTCTGAACCAGGACTGATTTGCCCTGGTAGGTTGGTGGGTGGTCTGCAGTGAAGGGGAGGGACTTGGCTCGGGGATATTCTACACCCTAATCTCTATTTGCATTAGAGATTCTAAAAATCATTCAGTTCAGTCAGGCTGCAGAGCTGACCTTCCTGAATTAGGACGTTGATGGGCTTGAGAATTTGAAATGGTCCAGGTTTTCTTAATTTAATAGCATCTGGAATAAATCCTTTTTTATTACTCACAGTCCAATAACGATGGGAACATGGGTGTCTCTCTTTAACTGTGCAACTAATCTCCCTATTTGTAATGTCGATTTGTGGGACTGCTGGATGAATTTTGCAGGACTAGGCAGGTGGGTGAGAATGTCTGGACTCAGCATTTTAAATCACTTTCAAGGATTTTTAAATGTTACTTTAAAAAGGCAGTATTTCTTGTTCTAAATTAGAACTCCAGCTCTCTTCTCTTTCTTTTTTCAATATTCATAATGGTTGACTCCTGCTTCCTGAACCTTCTTCCCGTAACAGCAGTATCATCTCACCATCAGCACCCCAGAAGGGGAGCTGGCTTCAACTAGACCCTGGAGACCAGGATGGGGGTCTTTCCCATCACTGCCCACTTTTTGCCTGTCAGCCCTATAAGCAGAAAACATCCGAAGAAGAAAAATTATGTGCTTAATTGGTCTCTGGTTTTTTTTTTTAGCATGTTATTTTTCTCAAATAATTTGCTCTTCTTAAAGGTATTGAAAAACTGCTTATATTTATATAGTCAGCTGCACATGTTTACCTTTTAAGGAGCAGTGAACCATTCCATAAAAAAGACTTTACTATTATACTTTGGCATTCCCTCTGTTATGGGAACATTTTCTTCCTGTCAGAGTTACTATAGTCTTGTCCTTGAGGGCTCCTCTGAAAGTCAGTTTTTAGAAGAAAACATTGTGAGAAAGAAATTTTTGAGACTGCATGATATTAGAGGTAATGTACTGTGCATTGATGGGTAGGTTTTAAACCATAGAGTTACCAGTTGTTCAGAGAGACCTTGAAGCTAACTGTCATTTCACATGGTTAGTGTACATTTGTGTGTGACAGATTTGTTTGTATGAGATCAGTGACTCTGAATTCACATGGCGACTTAGGATTGGCCATTCTTTTACCTGCCTCCAATATGCTTTACATATCAGATAATACTGAGCCGAAAGGAGGAACGGCTGGTTTCATAGTGAATGACTAAGGCCTGGCTAGGAAAGTGAAACTAATGTCTCTTCTAGTAGTTCTTCTGTAACTAAAAGATTTATGTCACAAACTATTCATAGAAACTAGTTCCTGATGTTGATACTTGAAAGACATCCTTTCAGAAAGTAAAAGTAATGTCTTGGGTTCTTTTAGACTCTACTCCACCCCCTCACCTCAGGGAAGATGACCACCACTATTCCGTAAGAAATAGTGACTCTGGATGTCCCCTGTCCCACGATGGATACTGCCTCCATGATGGTGTGTGCATGTATATTGAAGCATTGGACAAATATGCATGCAAGTAAGTTAAACTGTCTTGCTGATGGCACAGAGAGATGCTATTCAGTCCATAACTTGTAGCTAATTTGTAAAATGTATACTTAGGATGTTTTTCTGCAATTAGATGTTCTTTTGGAAAAATATAAACATACACATATGAACCATGTGTGTGCACTTCATTGCATTCTCCTTGTGTATCACAATGCCCCCTTCCAGTTACTGGTGATAAGTATGAATCTAAGGAGTTGGTGATTTCTCCTTTTACCGAAATAATTTGATGTTACTACTAGTATAGTCTAGGGATTAAATGTCTCATCCCGGTTGAAAAACTTAGGTTTGTGAGATAATTCCTTAAAACTTTTTTTTTCAATCAAATGTGCTTTACATTACGTGTGAGCATCCGTGATCTGGTTCTGGATTTATAAAAGTTTCTTACATATTCACACTAGACTTCTTGCCAGAGTCCAAAACTATTTTTCTCCAAAACTAAATATATGTATATTTTTTCTTCACTTCCTAACAGTTGACTTTTACATTTTGTTGTTTAGTAACAATTGCTGATACTGCAGCTGCTGCTTTTTGCTCCCATTTTGCCCCCATGAGGGTTTCACAGTGGGTGAAGTGTCAACCTGGAAAGGAGATTTGAGGAAGCCTTCCACTGTGCTCACTCCGAAAACCTTTCCTATGGACCCTAACAAAACCCAAACCCACAATAGCCAGTTCTGCCTCAAATTTTACTTTTAATTCATTTCATATTTCCAAGGCAATAGGAGGAAACTGATAGATACCAAAAAAACAAATAGGTCTCCCAGGGTTAGGCTCCTGATCCATTGATACTTTTCTTTGTGCCTGAGGGAGGGGTGATGAAATAGTCTGATCCTCACAAATAGCTACTATAACCTTGAAGTCTTCTCTTATTTCATCAGTAATAATGAACAGAATAACTAAATTCATGGAAGAGTAAGCTATATTCTGTGACAAAGCATATGGCCTTGCACTAGAAATCATGTCCACATGACAAAAATAGTGAAAAATTGCTCATGGATACTAGTAAAAATGACTCAGTCCTTATAGAATTCTGTTTTCATATTCATATTTACATGCTGTAATTTCCTAACCTATGATAAATTGGGTATTTGAAGTAGTTATTGCTAGTTTTAATGTTAAGAATCTAATTGGTTTTGCCTGTTCATTGTTTCTGATCATCCCGAATAATGAAATTACAAAAACAAATGTCCGAATTTATTAGGTCATGGTTGTTTTCCTCCATGATACTTTAGATTATAAAAAATCATTATAATAATATGAAGGGTACTACATATTGCATTTAGAACAATGTTTTCATTTGGATCTGATAGCATCCATTTATTAAATGATTGATGAACTCTTCAGCACACTGCTTTTCTTTCTGTCATTAAATCCTGATGAAAATATCACATTTCCCTGATAATGTTTTAAACATGAGTTGCTACAAATGACAAACTGGAGATAAGACTCAAATTTAAGGACCTTGAATCTAAAGCAATATTTAAAATATTACCAGACTTCACAGTAATCTGGATCATAACCTTGTTTAAATTGTATATTTAATAAAAATGTGGTTTAATTAACTATTCAACCCTTGCCTCCTCCTGCCCTGATGACTTCACCTTATGTTTTATTAATTCCGTAATAACAAGTCTCTAGGAAGTGCTTTACTGGTCCAACTTTCATTAGAAACACTTCCTAGGTGGGCGTCATTCTGTACAGAGTGTTCTTCATGCTGTAAGCAGGTTTTGGAAGAGCCAGCTCTTCCTTCCTTTCTTAGAGGCAGCGGCCGTTCCCCTCAGCCACAGGAAACCACGAGGTGCCCGGGGTGATGCAGCAGAAGTTAGAGTTGAGAGTCTCCATGCCCGAGGTATTCCTCGAAGATCTCCTGGTTTAGAGACGCTCAGGAGGCTCCAAACCTGGGCTCAGAGGAGGTCCTCATTCATTCTGTCTTTCAGCCACCCTTCTGAGCAGGTCTCCTTTAGACCAAGATCCCCCAACATGAGTGCTGTGAAATGCTTCTTAAAAACAGGCCGTATGGTCAAATCACGTTGAGAGACGCAACATACTCTACCCTCAATTTTTTTTTTCAGGAGACCATCATTTTATTATTACTCAAGTTGGTCTTCCCTGAGCATTCGGGGAGCAGAGTTTTTAAGGACAACTTGGTGGGTTAGGGGAAGCCAGTGTGCCGGGAGTGCTGATGTGTCAGGGATGAAATCATAGAGAGTTGAAGCTATTTTCTTGCACTGAGTCAGTTCCTGGGTGGGGGCCACAAGTTCAGATGAGCCAGTTCATTGATCTGGGTGGTGTCAGCTGATCCGTCAAGTGCAGGATCTATAGAATATTTCAAGCATTGATCTTAGGAGCAGTATATGGAGGTTCAGAATCTTGTAGCCTCCAGCTGTGTGACTCCTAAACCATAATTTCTAATCTTCTGTCTAGCCCTCAATTCTTGATTCAGCGTATACCACAACACATTAAAAAGTCTTGTTTACCAGCCTGGGTAACATGGGGAGACCCCATCTCTACCAATTTTTTTTTTTTTTTTTTGTGATGGAGTCTCGCACTGTCTCCCAGGCTGGAGTGCAATGGCGCGATCTCGGCTCACTGCAAGCTTCGTCTCCTGGGTTCACGTCATTCTCCTGCCTCAGCCTCCCAAGTAGCTGGGACTACAGGTGCCCACCACCATTTATTGTATTTTTAGTAGAGACAGGGTTTCACCATGTTAGCCAGGATGGTCTCGATCTCCTGACCTTGTGATCCGCCCGCCTCAGCCTCCCAAAGTTAGCCGGGTATGGTGGCACACATCTATATTCCCAGCTACTTGGGAGGCTGAGGTGGGAGAATTGCTTGGTCCCAGGAGGCTGACATTGCAATGAATTGTGATGGCATCACTGCACTCCAGCCTGGGCAACAGAGTGAGACTCTGTCAATAAAAAAGTAATAATAATAATAAAAGCCTTGTTTATCTGTATTGAGTCTAGAATGTCTCAAAATTATTTGACTATGGAAAGGCCAACTTATTTGGCCAGAGAATCTTTTGTTTGGTTTAACAGAAGAACTAATTCATAACCAAAGAACTAGTATCCTAGTTCTCCCCCTTGGAAAGTGCTGAATGACTCTTCTGGGCCTTATAAGACTCAGTGAGGCTCTGCTATTGCAGCTGACTTGGATCTCCAGGACTCTTGGCCAAGGGACTGACATATTCCTCAAGACCCCAAACTTTCTGAAAGGATCAGAGGTGTGGCCCATTAACATCCAGCAGTTTAAAAGTGGTGCTGCTAGGCATTGATAGTAAATGGCTGTAACCAAAGATACCTAAAATTAAAACAGCATCCAAGAAAACCTGGAATAATGATGGTCCTTTATGCTTCTGCACTCAGATCATGGTATCTCTTGCATGGTAAGTTCTAGAAGATAGCTTTTCAGAGGTGAATAGAGCATAAAACTCTTTTTGGAAGCAACATGGTAAAGTAGAAAGAACATAGGCTTTGAAATCAGAGAACCATTGGAGTCAAACCTGTCACTCATAGTTGTGTGACCTTGTACTTGAGCCTCAGTTTCCTCATCCAAAATATGGGAATATGCCATCAAAAATAAAATGAGTAAAAGTGCCTAGCAAGGTGTCAGACACACAAGATGGTTAACAGGTACTAATCCATTTCCTTCCTTCCTCTATGAGTGAGTTGCCCAGCCCCTCTGACCAGCTAAAGGTAGAGACAGGCCTAGAGCCCAGATCTTCTGGAGCTCTGTCCAGTGTTTTGTCCATGCTGCTTCTTCTCACTATGGGCACTGGTGTCAGTTCTCTGTATTTTTATTCCTTTGGGTCCTTTTGGAATAAAGTGGGGACATGGATGAATAAATAGTTGATCCAGGGCCCAAAGGAAGGAATTTTTAATAAGTGGGCATTACAGAGTGTTTAATAGGATGTTTTTCAAAGTTGATGCTTTTGCAAAGGATAATAGAATACAGATGTTTACCTGAGATCTTAATCGTGTCTAGAAATGCACATTCCCAGTAGATGGCAGCATTGCTTCATTTACTTCAAAAAAGTTCAGCGGTTCACTCTAGTGACAGTTTCACTAGTGGGACAGCAGGGTGTTTGTGGGCGAGCGTCCTTTTCCCTCCACACAGCTTTTTCCACATTGAAGAAAATAGGCAATGCCTGTATGTATGTTGTTACTGGGTCTTCCCTTGCACTAGTAGTGATTTTTTTTCTTTAAAGGAAAAAAGTTTTCTCTGCAGACTAGGTTACGTGTTCTGTTCAGAAACTACACACATTCTTCTTTTATAGCCTGGTTTCAAGTGAGGAACTCTGCCTTCAAATCCTCCTTTCCTTTCACCTATACTCATTGCAATCTGGCCAAACATTTGTTTCCAAAACTCCCTTGGCTCTTAGGGCAGAGTTGCTTTGTGTTGGTTTTAAAAGGTGGCTCCTCAGGATTTTAGCCTAACAGAAACTGATCTTTAATCAATATCCTGTAATGCCTTATAGAGGCAGTATGCAAATAATCCCCCATAAATCCCAGAGCAAACAGACGAAAGGGAGAAGTCCATGCTGCATTAACTTGTAACTCATAGCGCTTTCAACTGACCCCTGATGGATTTTCTATATGCTTCCAAAGAGCTGAGTCTAGAAATGCAGAGATTGAGAGACAACTGAATATCGAGTGTCAAAACTAACAGCGTTTTTGGCCAGGCATCTCTGATGACCTCTGTTTGTGTGTTGTCACAGCTGTGTTGTTGGCTACATCGGGGAGCGATGTCAGTACCGAGACCTGAGGTGGTGGGAACTGCGTCACGCTGGCCACGGGCAGCAGCAGAAGGTCACCGTGGTGGCTGTCTGCGTGGTGGTGCTTGTCGTGCTGCTCCTCCTGAGCCTGTGGGGTGCCCACTACTACAGGTGACCCTGTCTTTCCTTTGGTACTGGAAACCTCTTTCTAACACCTCCCAGGGGAATGCCTGCCTCCTTGAGATGAACATCTACATACTACATTTAAAACGTGAAGTGGGCGGGGCGCAGTGACTCATGCCTGCAATCCCAGCACGTTGGGAGGCTGAGGCGGGCAGATCACTTGAGGTCAGGAGTTTGAGACCAGCCTGGTCAACATGGGAAAACCCTGTCTCCACTAAAAAGGCAAAAAGTAACAGGCGTGGTTATGCACACTGGTAATCTCAGCTACTCGGGAGGCTGAGGTACGAGGATCACTTGAACTTGGGAGGCAGGGGTTGCAGTGAGCCGAGATTGTGCCACTGCACTCCATCCTGGGTGATAGAGTGAGACTCCATGTCCAAAAAAAAGGTGAAATAACAGGACAATTTTTACTGTTAGCTCAGGATTTCATTGCTCTGAAACATCAGTGCTTTTACTTTTTCCTTGTTCCACTGCAGTCATTGTCCATACACTTGCATAGTATATGTGTTATTTATCAATCATAATATGGTTTTACGTTCCACTTTCTTCATTTAATATTATATGCTCCCCCTATAGCCTGCATAACTATAATTTTTGTGGTTGTCTTCCATTGAGTGGATTTCCCACAAAATATTAACTGTCATAAAAGAAAATCGGTATCTTCCCTAACTTGGAAGGAAATTTCTGGTAGTCAGATTTTGTGCTTTTAATAATTTCAAGTTAACAATTAAAAACTGTAGAACAATAACATTTATACATTTAATTCTTTAAAATTAACACTACATTAGGATGCAGGTACAGGCATCACACTGCTCATTTTCTGTTTTCTTAGAAAGTAGGACAGCGTCTTCTATTATCATCAATATTGAAAAGCATTTTATGTACTGTTATGGTTTGTGCTGTACAAAATCAGTGAGTCACAAAACTTTAGGGCTGAAGGGGACTTTATGGAATTATCTAGTTCAATCTTATCATTTCGTGGCTGGAGGATCTAAGACCCACTTGACTAATAGGTCCCAATTCTCTGAGAATGTACAAAATATCTGCTGCCACCATCTGTAGATAAAAATTTAACCACATTTACAGGTACTACACAACCACTCAAGGGGCAACTGTCTTGTGTTCTGGAAAATTCAACATATCAGTCAAGATGTACTTATCAGAGATCCTGCTATAGCCTAGTGTAGTGGTTAAGAGCACAGGCTCTGGAATCAGATTATACGGGTTCAAATCCAAGTTAGTGTCTAAATAACACCAGACATGTGTCCTAACCTCTGTTTTCATTAATTCCCTTTGTTATAAAGTAGGAGCAAGAATAGTACTTATCTTAAGGGTATTCTGAAATTAACTGGGTTAACCTAAGTAAAGGCTTTAGTGTAGATCTGGCATATAGGAATTAATAAATGCTATCTGTTATTAGTTTGATTTTCTATGAACTGTAACCTTCCCCCAAAAGAATCATATGCTCTAAGCCCTTTTCTACCACCTCTTGAGAGACAAGATTCTTAGGCACAAACTTGACATTTTAATTCAGTAGTCCATCGATAACATTGGACTTTTTAGCCTGGTGTGTAATCAATATCTTGGATATATGTAGAAAGAATATTGAATGATCAATGTTCACCCCATTGGACCATTGCCAAAAGACAGGGGAAAAAATGGAAACTAGAAACTTAAGTTCATGCGTGCCATAATTATTAAGTATTTTTTCCTATTTGCTGTGTTATGACACAGTATGTCTTATGTTCTATAGGCATTTTTCAGAGATCTGGATTGAAAGCTAACAGCAAATTGCTGCCTTTTTAAACTTGGAATTCAAAGACCAGTTCAACTGAAAGATGACTATAGACTTTACATGCCTATAAGAGTATCTTCAACCTCAGACTCTCATAACACCTAAAATGAGAAGTGAAAGGACTATTCCTTCAAAAAGAAAGCTCATCAGATCCCTTTCTTTTTCTTTTCACTGAAATGCATCCAGAGTTGTACAATTCTTTCTGAGCACAGCTGTAGTACCACCTACTCAGGAGGCTAAGGTGGGAAGATCGCTTGAGCCAGGGAGGCAGTGATTACAGTGAGCTGTGATTGCACCACTGCACTCCAGCCTGGGTGATAGGGGGGAGACTCTGTCTCAAAAACAAAACAAAACGAAAAAGTCTAATGTTTGTGAAACTAAATAAATTTTTCAAGTATTCTAATGTTATTAGTTTACAACATGTGATTTCTTGGAAGGACTCCCTTGTAAGAAAATCAACAAGAAGTATTTCATCACAAACTATAAGTTTGTTTTTTGTGGGTTTTCTAAACTTTTATTTTAGGTTCAGGGGTATATGTGAAGGTTTGTTACACAGGTAAACTTGTGTCCCTGGGGTTTGTTGTACAGATTATTTCATCATCCAAGTATTAAGCCCAGTACCCAATGGTTATGTTTTCTGCTCCTGTTCCTCCTCCCACCCTCTACCCTCAGGTAGCCCCCAGTGTCTTTTGTTCCCTTCTTTGTGTTCCTGAGTTCCCATCATTTAGCTCCTACTTATAAGTTAGAACATGTGATATTTGCTTTTCTGTTCCTCTCTTAGTTTGCTAAGGATAATAGCCTCCAGCTCCATCCATGTTCCCACAAAAGACATGATCTCATTCCTTTTTATGGTTGCATAGTATTCCACGGTATATATGTGCCATATTTTCTTTATCCAATCTGTCATTGATGGGCATTTAGGTTGATTCCATGTCTTTGCTATTGTCAATAGTGCTGCAGTGAACTTTGACATGCTTGTGCCTTTGTGGTAGAAAGATTTATATTCCTCTGGGTATATACGCAGTAATGGAATTGCTGGGTCAAATGGTAGTTCTGCAGTTAATTCTTTGAAGAATCACCATACCGCTTTCCATAATGGTTGAACTAATTTACACTCTCTCCAACAGTGTATAAGTGTTTCCTTTTCTCCAAAATTTCACCAGCATCTGTTTTTTTGTTTTGTTTTGTTTTTTTGACTTTTTATTAATAGCCATTCTGACTGGTACAAACTACAACGTTGTACCTTTGCAACTTTGGAATTGTTTATATTAGCCACTTGCTTCCATTTTTTTCCTCGAAGTCTTTGATTAAAACACATAATAACCCATACCATCTCTTGGTGCTGTCTGTGATGCCAGATTCACAGCAGCCCCTCCTATCCTTATCACTCTTCCCGGGATGTCTAGGTAGGGCTTTTGACAGAGGGTTGTATTCCTAGAGGCAACTAAGCTGCTTATCTGCCTCAGGACAGTGGTGCTGTTGTGGAGTCTCACAGATGCACCACTCTAGAGGCTACTGCTTTGAGGATGGGGATCCATCTCCATGCTAAATCTCCCCACCCCCACCCCTAGTGAATGGCACCATGCCCTGCATAGACTTAGTGCTGAATGTCAAACAAGACAGTACTCTAAGAAACTGGATTTGGAAGCAAGATACCTAGTGTATTTCCTGGCTTAGCAACTATAAGACTTTCTTATATTGGGTCATCCACTCCTTCTGTTTTTGCCTCTAATTTCTTTATGAGTGAGAGATTGCAGTGGACCAGTAAGAGCAGCCTAGACTTTGTGTCATTATGACCCACTTCTTACACCACCATTGGTAGCTGTGTGCCTTAGTTGAGTCACTGCCATTTCCAAGCCCCAGTGGCTTCACTTGTAAATGGAGCTAACATAGTCTGCCTCACATAGTTGCTGAGATATTTTTTCCACAGATTACCCCACTCCTCCCTGCAAAATTAGTAAGTTGTTTTTTCATTGCTATAACATCAGTACTAGGACAGTGCCTGGGGTATAGTTAGTACTCAATAGATACCTGTGAATTAATGAATGCAAGGCTATTCCCCCCAATGTGCGTGGGCATACATGCACGTGTGCGTGCGTGCACGCGCGCACACACACACACCCTCTACCTCACAGAACCTTGGAAAGACTGAAACACTCTCTGGATAGTATTTTCAGTTCTGCAGAAAAGAATGCCTTAAACATCTAACGTTATGTTCCTAGTTATCTTCATATTTCTTCTCTCCCACACAAGTATGGAAATTTTAGTAGCAGAAATAGTTAGTTGTCCCTGACCATCACTGAGTGGGCTGCGTATTTTGTTTTGTTGTGAGAGTGTCTCAAATTTTGGCTTTATCATAGGACTCAGAAGCTGCTAACGAAAAATCCAAAGAATCCTTCTGAGGAGTCAAGCGGAGACGCGAGGAGTTGCAGGCCTGCTGACAGCGAGGATGGGATGTCCTCTTGCCCTCAACCTTGGGTAATGTGACCAAAGCTGACGAAGCAAGGAATTGCCTTGATATTAACCCCTGTTCATTTTTTCTATTTTTCCACTGAGTTCAGAATGACTGGAATCAGTTATAGCTTCCAGCTGGTGTCAATGTTAGCCAAGACCACATCAGCTAGGGAGGTCCTGGGGGGGGGGGGGGGGGAACTGTGTAATTAACTAAAGGAATCAGATGAGTTATAATAAGGCCATAATTTAATGGCACAATAACTTTTTGGAATTTTTTTCTTTCATGTAGATTCTTTCTATAACTTAGATTTGTGTGTGTTATGTGAAGACTTTCCATATTTTTAGTTGACACATTCCAGATAGATGTCTTAAAAACCCAAGATTATGCTAATTTCCTTCCTTTCTTCCTTTCTTCTTTTCTTTCTTTCTCTCTCTCTCCTTTCTTTCTTTTCAGGATCTTGCTCTGTTGCCCAGGTCAGAGTACAGTGGTCCAACCACTGCTCACTGCAGCCTTGACCTCCTGGGCTCAAACGATCCTCCCACCTCAGCCTTCCAAATAGCTGGGACTACTTGCACATACCGCCATGCCCAGCTAATTTTTGTATTTTTTGTAGAGACAGAGTTTCATCATGTTGCCCAGACTGATCTCAAACTCTTGGGTTCAAGCAATCCACCTGCCCAGGCCTCCCAAAGTGCTGTAATTGCAGGCATGAGCCCTGCACTCAACTCTCATTTTCTTAATATTTCTTTTCTCATACACATTTCAACTCCCTAAATTTCAGTAGCAGAATAGCTGCCAGATTTAACAAATAAAAATACAGAATGCCTAGTTAAATTATACTTATATTGAAAGTTCAAATTTAAATTCAAAGTTAAATTTAACTGGGTTCTGTATTTTATCTGACAATCCTAGATGTTTTCCAAAAAGCACAGAGGTTTGGGAAGTTCAAGATGCTTCATAAATCACCCACTTCAGTAACGGATCTTGGAACACTAGAGGGCAGTCTTGAAACAGGTTACACATTCTTGAATCAGTTCAGGGAATTTCTATTTTTAGAAACCTGTCAGCGTTAAGGACTGATTCAGTGCATGCTGTTAGCATTATTTGTGGTATGTATTGTGGAAGAGACTGGAATGTATGGCAGGCCCATGGAGGGTTGAATCCTTAGGGAAGAGCTATTAGAGAGAGGTTATGGAGGAGCAATGTTTGGGGTCCTTCTCACATGATTTCCCCTACTCCCCAGCTCCCATCTCACTGTGAATTCCGGGAAAGTAGCTTTCCTGTGACTGCGCTTTTGACTACCAATTGATCATCTTTTCCTACCTGTAATAGGCATCCAGTGTTTCCTTATTTTTTTGGTTGGACTCAAGTATAGGGGGAAAAAAACAGATGCTGGTCAAGGTTGTTTATGCCTGTAATCCCCATGCTTTGGGAGGCCAAGGCAGGAGGATTGTTTGAGGCCAGGAGCTTGGGATCAGCCTGGACAACATAGCAAGATCATATTCCTTTAAAAAGATTTACAAAAAACTTTGCTGGGTGTGGTGGTACACACTTGCAGTTCCAGCTAGTCCAGAGACTGAAGCAGGGGGATCACTTGAACCCAAGAGTTCAGGGTTGCAGTGAGCTGTGATAGCACCACTGTACTCCAGCCTGAGTGACAGAGTGAGACTTTATCTCTAAAAAATGAGAAGGAGTGTGAATTCTAGCCTTACTCTCCCACCAATTGGCTATCTAATCTTCAGCAAGTCCTTTAACCTATGCAGACCTCTGCTCCCCACTCAGTACAAGGAGTTTGGATTAGATGATCTCTAAGATCCCTTCAGTCTTTATCAGTTCCAGAAGTATGTGATTCTAGGACTTAGCTCTAGAATGTGCTTGGTTCTTTGAGGCCTCATGACTTTGTGAACTTCTAAATTACCCAGATTTCACTTGTCAGTCTACATGGTATTTCATTCAGGTTTTGAGTAGCAGGTTCATCTCATTAATTCATCATCATGGAAATGAAGGAAAAACACAATCTGTGTATGTCTATTAAAAAATCAAAAGCATTTGCTGCTGTCATGAGCAGCTTGTTGGCTCAGAGCTACGTTAGGAGGCCTGGGGCTGCCGAGCTAAGTCCCCCACAGCTGTCGTAACTGTCGTCTGTCGTTGACAGCAACTGCTGCTGTAGGTATCAGTGGGAGTGGGAGGGAGCTGAATGCTCAAACTAGGAGAAGCAGCAGCAGAAACAAATCTAGTTCCATTAGCTGCTTTTCCCACCTCAGCCCAGAATTCCGGGACCTATGTTCTTCTGGCAGAGAGGCATGAGGTTAGCAAATTTGCAGTGCAGGCGGAGCAAGATGGCCGAATAGGAACAGCTTCAGTCTCCATCTCCCAGCGCGAGCGACACAGAAGACCAGTGATTTCTGCATTTTCAAC
>NC_045436.1:89901401-90025789 GCF_002776525.5 Piliocolobus tephrosceles
GGGGAGGGGGGAGAGGGGAGGGATTGCATTGGGGAGTTATACATGATATAAATGATGAATTGATGGGTGCTGATGAGTTGATGGGTGCAGCACACCAACACGGCACAGATATACATATGTAACAAACCTGCATGTTATGCACATGTACCCTAGAACTTAAAGTATAATAAAAAAAAAAAAAAAGAAAAAAAAAAAAGAAAATTTGCAGTGCAGAGGGTTGGGTTTTGACATGAGACAGAAATAATGGGCATGTGTCTTTAAACAGTGGGTCCTGTGTATTTTGCAATGTGTTGCTGCAGGAGATCATTAATAAGGAGGAGATGAAGCATGATTTGTATTATAAAAATAAGAAAATGAAAATACATGTTCTCTGGATTCACCCTTCCCTTACCAACATTTCCCTGTCTTCTCCCTAATTGACCCCACTCATCATCCCTTTCTACACCTTTCTCAAAGGAAACTATGGGCAAAGAGATTCTTTTCTACTCCTCTTTCTGTTGTTTCTGAATTGTGTGCTCCTTTCTGTGGAGTGCCCTTTTCTGAACCAATGGAGCCTGATCAGCCAAAACCTTGCTGCAGTCCTTGCCCTGGTTACTGATTGACAAGGAAGGATTCACCAAATGATGTCCTTTGTCCTGTTGTATGGGGTCACTTCTTTTCTTTCCTGTAGCGTGGATCTGTTTCAATATCTAATCTATCTAGAGTGAATGCAAGCCAGTGAACTCTGGTCAGCCTGCATTGCAAGTGCCCAATACATTTTTGATAACACAAGTAATGACAAAAGTAATCATTTTGCTGACTGAAGAGAAATGGTGTTGTCTGTTCCTCCCTATTAAAATTCCAGGTCCCTAGGCTGTTCAACCAGCTTGCACAATTGTCATTGCACTAGATTAGTACCTTTAATGGCCCCAAGTTACTCAGAACTTGGTAGCGTGTTTAAATGAGTGTTATTAATGTGTGTGTGCGTTTGTGTGTATGAAAAGTTGTAGCACATACATATATGAGATATTATTTCCCTGGCCTGTGGACAGTTCTTAGAATACTTATGAATTCTTGGATTGCTTATGGTAAATCAGTGACCTCCAGGAATCCATCACTTAAAAGCTGAGATTCCATAATTAGAATCGATTCTTCAGTTAACATATTGGTAGTGCCTAGTTGCTTTAAGAGAAAGTAACACAAGGCTCTTCACTGAATGTCGAATCTCTCTTTAGCTAGAAAGACAAACTTCACAGGGCCTTTCTTCTGACCTTCACTTTCCATAGGATGAACATTGTAAAGCCATGGACTTTGATTCAATGTATGTAGAGATAATTTGTGAACTATAACAATGTCCTCTCTCCCTCCTTTTTGTTGTCTGCAGTTTGTGGTTACAAAGGAACACCAAGACCTCAGGAATGGGAGTCAACCAGTGGCTGGTGAGGATGGCCAGGCAGAAGATGTTGGTCAGTTTTTATCCCTGGCTCCTGATGAATGGTTATTTTTACTTAGATCCTGACTGTTTTTCAGTGAAAAGTCTCATTTAACCACACACACACAAACAAAATAACTAAACTGTATATGCTATGTGAGTAGCTGGGCTGTATTGAAATGCCGTGGACCTGATTTGCACTGGAGTTCTACCTTATATGAGGTTACCATGTTCACTCAAAACTCTAGTCACAAGGCAGCCCGTGTTCTTGCACTCTGAGCAAGAACACAATGGATGACTCCTTGATTTGAATTGAGTTTTGAGGTCATTCTTAGGGTCCAGGATCTATACTGGTAGCTGTAGGTATAGTCCCAGTTAAGTTGTAAATGGTTCCAAGAAAACATGTTCCATGTTCAACTCATCTAGCGGGAAGGGTTTCTGTAAATTTAAGTTGATCTGAGGATTGTCCTGGGGATTTCAGAGTATTCAGGTCTTATCAGGGGCATGACCTTAGCCAGACACCTGGCTGTGTGTGAAGTCCAGCCAAGCCACTTGTGGAGAGACCATAAAATCAACCCAGGTTCTCAGGAACTCAGTCTACTTCAGATAGAAATGAACTCACATACCCTTTGACATAATACTTTTTCCAAGAGTTGTATTATGATTAACTTTTTGGGTTTGGGTCTCAGACTGAGTTTTGTTTCACAGGAGAGGACATTGTTTCACAGGCCAAAGGCATTGTTGACCATGCCTTTGTGTCGTGAGCCTTTGGAAAGCTTTAGAGAAATTTTAGCCAACAAAAACTGTTCCTCTGCTAATGAAAGGAGCTAATGAAATATCAACTCCAGTTATATTTTCTGTATTTTTCCTTCTTCAATGTGCTTATTATCATAACCTCCTCCTGAGATTTCTTTCTGGAAAGAACATAGGCTTCTCGTTTTGGAAAACTCACTCTAAATTCCCTTCTCATACCTATGTTGCCATGAAACCCCCAATACTGAATTCAGTACAACTTTATTACCTAATTTGAAGAAGGCCTGGATATTAAGGTACACTTAAGAATTGAATATGAAAACTACAATAGATAACATAGTTTTTTTATATGGATCATTACTTTCCCCTGATAATGAAAAAAGTCAGCATTTTCAAAAATTTGCTTCAGTGCTTATTGGTAGCACTATTGAAAAGTAATGGAATATCTTGTAGTTACTACTTTTCCTTGAGCAGCTAAAAGTGCATAATTCTTTCTTATAATGGTAATCCACAACAGAGGCACATATAATATAATTTTGTAAGCTAATAGCACAATGCTTTGACAGGAATTTGGTTAAGCTTAGAAAAGAACTAAGGACTCATTACAGTTAGCTGAGTACTCAGGAATCTATTACAATGTCTCTTTTGCTGCTGTTGCTTTTTTTTGCACTGTACTGCAAACAATTTGACCCATTCTCTGTGGGCCACTCATATAACTGTCTCCCAGCATGAGTGATCACATCCCTGATCATGTCCAGCTGTCTCATAAATGCCTGGGGTGAAAGTGCGCATAGAGATTGGGGTCGGGGGGAGATCGAGTGAGGAATGAAATAAAAGATCAAGTTTGGCTCTGAGCCGATCTGTTCTCTGCTCCTGGAAAACTCATTACAACACAATACTAGTGTAGTTCCATAAAACCATCTTCACTGAGCTCAGCCGACATCAGTTGACACAGGTTAAGTGCAGAGTACATGCTAGGGGCAGCTGACTATGCTAGGGGAAAGGAAAAGAAATACATCTAAAATCTGAGCTCAGACCAGGCACAGCGGCTCACACCTGTAATCCGGGCACTTTGGGAGGCCAAGGTAGGCAGATCACTTAAGGTTAGGAGTTTGAGACCAGCCTGGCCAACATGGTGGAATGCCGTCTCTACCAAAAAGTACAAAAATTAATCAGGCATGGTAGTGCACACCTATAGTCCCAGCTACTCAGGAGGCTGAGGTAGGAAGATCACTTGAGCCTGGGAGATGGAGGTTGCAGTGAGCTGAGATCTCAGCACTGCACTCCAGTGAGACTCCATCTCAAAACAAAGATAGAGTGAGACTCCATCTCCAAAACAAAAAACCAAAAAACCTGAGCTCTATCTACTCTCAAGTCATTTGTGATCCAGATGGGGAGACAGAAGTACACAGTAAAAGCTAAAGAACAGGTAGTACAGTTATTTAAATCCTCTCAACCAACCAAGACTATTTTAATTTTTAAACAAAATTTTAAGATGCCAACCAAGACTTTTAATTTTTTAAAAATTATTTTAAGTCAAGGTCTTACTCTGTCACCCTGTCTAAAGTACAGTGGCTTGGTCATGGCTCATTGGTGTCTTGGCCTCCCCAGGCTCAAGCAATCCTCCCACCTCGGCCTCCTAAGTAGCTGGAACCACAGGCGTGCACTACCATGCCCAGCTAGTTTTTTATTTTATGTAGCAATGGAGACTCCCTGTGTTACCCAGGCTGGTCTTGAACCCTTGGGTGCAAGCCATCCTCCCACCTCAGCCTCCCAAAGTGCTGGAGTTACAGACATGAGCCCCTGCACTGGCCTATTTTAATTTTTTAAAAATTGGGCCCAGGGTGGGGTGTGGTGACTCATAGCTGTAATTCTAGCACTTTGTGAGACTGAGGTGGGCGAATCACTTGAGCCCAGGAGTTCAAAACCAGCCTGGCCAACATGGCAACCTCGTCTCTACAAAAAATACAAAAATTAGCCAGGTAGTCCTAGCTACTCAGGAGGCTGAGGTGGAAGGATCACCTGAGCCTAGGAGGAAGTGGCTGTGGTGCGCTGTGATTGTGCTACTGCACTCCTGCCTGGATGACAGAGTAAGATGCTTATCAAAAAAAAAAAAAAAAAAAAAAAAAGGAAGAAGAAGAAGAAGAAAAAAATGTGCCTAGAATAGTTTGAAAATGGGTTATCTTTGTGTCTTATTTTCAGGCCAGTTCTTCAACCACTGCCATTTAGGGTTTCTCTTGCCTATCTATTGTGAATGATGTGAATATTGAAATTTCTTTTGTCTTTTGTATAGGGTCAATGCAACCAACTTCATGGAGGCAGGAGCCCCAGTTATGTGGAGTGGGCCCAGAGCAAGGCTGCTGGATTCCAGTATCCAGTGATAAGGGCTGCTGTCCCCAGGTAATGGAGCGAAGCTTTCATATGCCCTCCAATGGGACACAGCCCCTTGATGGGGGTGTCCAGAAGCCCCATTCTCTCCTATCAGTTAACCCATTATGGCAACAAAGGGCCCTGGACCCACCACACCAAATGGAGCTGACTCAGTGAAAACCGGAATTAAAAGGAAAGTCTAGAAGAACGAACTGTGTTGATGCACAGTATCTTTTCTTTCAAAAGTAGAGGAAAACTATAGGTTTTGGTTCCACAACCTCTACGACTAATCACCTACTCAATGCCTGGAGACAGATATGCAGTTGTGCTTTTGTTTGTTCTTTTAAGCAGTCTCATTGCAGTCTTATTTTCAAATAAGAGTACTGGGAGAATCACTAGGTAACTTACTAGAAACCCAAATCAGGACAACAGTGCTTTGTAAATTGTGTTGTCTTCAGCAGTCAATACAAATAGATTTTTGTTTTTGTTGTTCCTGCAGCCCCAGAAGAAATTAGGGGTTAAAGCAGACAATCACACTGGTTTGGTCAGTTACAAAGTAATTTCTTTGATCTGGACATAACATTTATATCAATTTCATGAAATGATTGACTATTACAATACTGTTAAGATACAGTGTAGTCATTTAACTCCACATTGGCGTGGTCCATGCTGATAATTTTGCAAAATGAATTGTGATGAATCAATGAAAAATGTAATTTAGAAACTGATTTCTTCAGAAGTAGATGGCTTTTTTTTTTTTTTTTGAAAATCTTTGAATGAAAACATTTTATTTTTAAGATATTTACACAGGAGGCTTCAGGGTTTCTCAGTCATTACTGTCCTTTACCCCTACAGAATTTTCTCTCTTGGTGTGATGGCACAGAATTTGTATGTATTTTCAGTTACAAGATTGTAAGTAAATTGCCCGATTTACTTTCATTATAGATGATGTATTTCTTCTAATTATTTAAATAAAATCACCAAAAAACATAAACATTTTATTGTATGCCTGGTTAATTAGTTAATTATAGTCTAAGGCAGTGCTAGAGTTGAACCAAAATGATTTGTCAAGTTTGCTGATGTTTCTGGGTTTTGTTTTTTGTTTTTTTCAGAAAGAGAGGATAGGATCTCACTCTGTTATCCAGGCTGGAGTGTGCAATGGCACAATCATAGCTTAGTGCAACCTCAAACTCCTGGGCTCAAGCAACCCTCCTGCCTCAGCCTCCCGAGTAACTAGGACCACAGGCAGAGGCCACCGTGCCTGGCTAAATTTTTTATTTTTATTTTTTGTAGACTTGGGGATCACACAATGTTACCCCGGCTGGTCTTGAACTCCTGGCCTCAAGCAAGGTCATGCTGGTAACTTTGCAAAATGAATTGTGATTGACTTTCAGCCTCCCAATGTATTAGATAACAGGCATGAGCCACGGTGCCCAGCCTTGTAACTCTTTAAAAAATTTTTTAAATCTACAACTCTATAGATTAAAATTCCACATGGTGTTCTAATTAAATATTTTTCTTGCAGCCAAGGTGTTGTTACTACAGATGACACAACCTGATATGGTAACTTTGAATTTTGGGGGCTTTGAATCATTCAGTTTATGCATTAACTAATCCCTTTGTTTATCTTTCATTTCTCAACTCTTTGGACTTTGGTGATACCATACATCAGAATAAAAAGAAATTGAAGTACCTGTTTTCTTTTTTTTTTTTTTTTTTTTTTTTTTTTTGAGACGGAGTCTGGCTCTGTCACCCAGGCTGGAGTGCAGTGGCCGGATCTCAGCTCACTGCAAGCTCCTCCTCTCGGGTTTACGCCATTCTCCTCCCTCAGCCTCTGGAGTAGCTGGGACTACAGGCGCCCACCACCTCGCCCGGCTAGTTTTTTGTATTTTTTAGTAGAGACGGGGTATCACCGTGTTAGCCAGGATGGTCTCGATCTCCTGACCTTGTGATCCGCCCGTCTCGGCCTCCCAAAGTGCTGGGATTACAGGCTTGAGCCACCGCGCCCGGCCAACTTTCATTGACAATTAATATCCTGGAGGATCAGAAGATTTGTCAATTTCTGCTGAGTCACTGGCCTAGAAAAATAATAACCATAATTTCCCCCAAGGTTTTCTTTCCCTAAGTGTGAATATTTTTTCTTTCTCCAAAAGCTCACTTTTGGGTTTAGATTACACTTTTGTATTTTAGCACCTCTTTCTTTAGGGTTTCAATGATGACAAAAGAAATGACATGAGACCACAGCTACCCATAGCATACCATTATCTTTGTACCAGAAAAATCCTTGTTTCCTTTTTAATGACTCTGGCACCTTAGAAACTGGGACCCTGCTAAGTCCTTGACTAGGCTATCCACCAGCTCCCGGTCAGATTAAAGAAAAAACGCACTTTGTGTTTTTTAATCACCAAGCCACCCTGCAGAGATACCTTCTTCTTGCAGATTCACATCTTTACCAGTAATGTCCTTTTTTCTTTAAAAATTCAAGTTTTAAGAACAGCATTTTTGTGTAAAAACTTGATTTGTGTTTTTTCCAGACTGAATACTTTTCCTCTCTGACTCTCATGGTCTCACTGCACGGAATGCCTGGTTGAGCTTGTTTGACTAAATGGCACCTACTATGTATAAAATGAGCATTCTGGCCTCTTTTCTAGCATCTAATAAAGGCTTAATACACTGTATTCTTTTGAAACCATATGATTCCAGTCCAACTATTAGCCTTGATTTCCAATTGATGTTCTTTTCATGAGAATAAATGATTATTGTGATTGTTGAAAATGTGATAGCAGCACTAAATTATAAATCCTTAAAAAACACACATACACATGCAACCAAAACCAACAAAAGGCTGAAAGAAACAGAAAATATCTAGTCAATTTAAGTAGCTGTGACAGGTAAAATTTTTGGTTTGCTTTTACTTTTTATTTCCTCTTCATTCTTTAAGTCTTTAAATGAGAAACCCTTTTCCGCATTGGTTCATTCTGAAGTAGGAATTCCAAACTTTCCTATTTGGAACTTAACAGGGTTTCTGTAGCTAGAGGCCATATGCCAGTAACAAGGAAAACACCTGGCTTTACACGCCTGATGGCTTTGTACTCTGTGAACCAGGTAAGCTGTAACTGTTTCCCACACGTTCATCTCTGCATATCATTGGGATACAGTTGGGTACTGTGGTTAGATGCAGCAAAAGACAGATGCACAGGTGCCAGCTCATCCTCACTTTTCCTGGTGATGGTTGCTGCCAGCCTGCGGATTGTCCCTACTGTCCCATCTCTTTTTCCTGACTGTTGGCTCTGATACACACACACTTTTTCACACTGTTGGTGATTCTGGGCCCACCACCAGACACAGACACAGCATCCTTCCATAGACTTCCCTGCCTGCTCCACTGGACACTCCCTCCCACTTGGGAGGCAGGGAGTGCTTGACTTCATGGCTTTCCCTGACAACTCCAACCTGTCCATGCATCCCATTGCATCAGAGTGCTAATCAGTGACTTTGCTCTAATCATCCAAATCCCCTTTCTGTACCTTATTTTCCCAGCTCCTCTTGCAATTATGTAAGGTTTAATTTCTAAATTTAATTATTTCTAAATTACTTTTATTACATAGTACTTAATGATTTGTTTCCTTGATTGAACTCTGATACAACAGGCAAATTCAACCAAATAGTCAAGGTACACATGATTCTCACATTATACAAATTCTTCTATATAATAGAAAAAAGAAAATACTTCTCACCTCATTTTATGGAGTATTATCCTTATTTCCATAGTAGATAAGTATAGCACAAGAAAGAAAGATTATAGGTCAAACTCAATTACAAATATAGATGCAAAAAGTCTAAACAAAATATTAACAAAATAGCCTTGGCAGCATATTGGAAAAATAACATCTCATGGCCAATTGGTAATTATATAATAAATGAAAGATTGGTTAAATATTTAAAATCATTAGTTGTCATTCAATATAGTACCAAAGCAAAAGAGAAAAAAAAAACATATTTTGAGTAGGGGCAGAAATAATTTTCAATAAAAATCAACATGTATTCACAACAGAACTTCTTAGCAAAAATATAAAGAAAAGTTAAATTCCTTAACTTGATGAAATCTATCAAGTCTGCTACTCCCAGCAAGCATAATACTTAATGAAATATGAGAGTATTCCCTTTAAGATCAGGACTAAGATAGGATGCAACACTCATCATTTCTTTTCAGTGAGATACCTATTCTAGGTATCTTAGATGGTAATCTGACACAGTATGATAATATCCCAAAGCAGTAAGATTAGATTTTTAAAATATGTAGGGATTTAAAATTTTTTAATTACACTCTATTTGCAGATGATTTAGTTGTCCAGAGAAAATACAAAGTCATCTATAGTTAAATCACAAGTAGGAACACAAAATCAATATATCTCAAGAATGCTTACTAGAAAATGTAGTCAAAATGTATAAATTATAATAGTAATATAAATGTGAAGTAACTGTGAATAAATCTAACAGGTGTCCAAGCCCATTATGCAGAAAATTAAAAGTGGAAAGACATTGGCCTGGTGCAGTAGCTCACACCTGTAATACCAGCAATTTGGGAGCTTGAGGCAGGAGGATGACTTGAGCCCGGGAGTCCGAGACCAGCCTGGGTAATACAGTGAGCCCCTGTCTCTTGAAAAAAAAAAAAGGTGGTGGGGGAGACATTAAAGATTGAAAGATAGCTGAAAAGAAGATATACTAAATTCATTAATAGAAAGTCTTAACGTTATAAAGTCATTAATTCTCCCCAAACAGATAATTCAATAATATTTTAATAAAAATCTCATATTTTTTCCATAAATCTGGCAAACTAATTCTAAAATTCATATGAGATGTTCATAGCTATGAACATCTAGATTTATCAGAAACCTACTGCTAAGAATAATTAAGAAAACTGGATAAAAAACAATCCATTTGAAGGCATCAGATAAATACTAAGGCAATAAGGATTCTAGGGGCTAAGATCTTAAGAAAGAATGAGAAATGCAAAGAGATAAACCTGACACTCTGTGTCACTTTTCCTCTTCCAGCGTTTGCTAATTTGTAAATAGCAGGCTAAAAGAAGATTACAGAGAATAGCGGTAACATGAGAAGTTGAGCGGAGCTTTTGCCATTGTTATGAGGCTAGGAGACAAAAATTAGAATTTAGGACCTGCCAAAGAAGAATGGCCCTGATGACCAACCCAAGGCTTCACATAAGATCTTTGAAGACCTACATTGTAGGCCAAAGATCTAACTAGAAACAGTCCAGCCCTCACAAAGAAACCCAAATTCAAAATATTCATTCCCTAATAGAATTAAAGTTATTTGACCCCATCTTTAATGTTGCTACAAGCAAAAGTGAACTCTCTCTGAAGGAACATAATGCCATTCAGAATCTCTGATTATGTCTTCAAATTTTTATACACAACATCTCGCATTCAATAAAAAATTTCCAGACAAGCCAGGGGATAAGACAATTAGCCAAAAACCAAGATAAACCAAAAGGCCAAATAAGAAGACCTACAGGAGATTCAATTATTGAAGTTATCAAACATGGATTTTAAAATAACTTAGGTTTATATATTGAAAAATACACAGAGTGAGAAAAAGAATTTCAGCAAGAATTGGCATCTCCTGGGCGTGGGGGCTCACACCTGTAATCCCAGCACTTTGGGAAGCTGAGGTGGGCAGATCATGAGGTCAGGAGTTCGAGACCAGCCTGATCAACATGGTGAAACCCCATCTCTACTAAAAATACAAAAATGAGCCGGGCCTGGTGGTATGTGCCTGTAATCCCAGCTACTCAGGAGGCTGGGGCAGGAGAATCGCTTGAACCTGGGAGGTGGAAGTTGCAGTGAGCCAAGATCGTGCCACTACACTCCAGCCTGAGTGACAGAGTGAGACTCCATCTCAGAAATAATAATAATAATAATAATAACAATAATAACTTGAAAATACAATAACTAAAAGCAAGAACTTATTAAATGGGTTTAACAGCAGATTCAACATAGCTGAAGAAAGAATTAATGAACTAGAAAACAGATGAGCCAGGCATGGTGGAACACACTGTAGTCCCAAGCTGCTCAGGAGGCTGAGGTTGGAGAATCACTTGAGTCCAAAAGTTTAAGACCAACATGGGCAATATAGTGACATAGTGTGTGTGACTTCGTCTTAAAAAAAAAAAAAAAAAAGAAAATAGATCAATAGAAAACATCCATACTGAAACATAAAGAGAAATAAAAAAGAATAGAAAGTACAGAAAAAGCATAAGAACATAAAAAAATTCTAACATGCTTTTTAATTGTAGAAGGACAGAAGCAAGACGGGGTAAAAGCAATATTTGAAGAGATCATATGTGAAAACATTATAATAATGAAAAATAGTAAGTTAAGAAACACTACAAAGCCAAACAATAAATACAAATCAAACCATAAATACAATTTTTAAAATTTTTAAAGCAGTCAGAAATAAGAAACTTTATTTTCAAATGAACAAGATGGTCAGATAATTTATCCATGGAATTTATGAATCCCAGCAGAAAATAAAATAATTGGCTGAGTGCAGTGGCTCACACTTGTAATCCCAGCACTTTGGGAGGCCAAGATGGGGGGGATCACTTGAGCCCAGGAGTTCGAGACTAGGCTAGGCAACATAGGGAGACCTTGCCTCAAATAAAATAAAATGAAATAATAAAATATAAAATAATAAATAAAATAGAACAATGTGTTGAAATAACTAGAATTCTACATTCAGCCAGCAAAAATAGTGTTCAAAGGCAAAAGCAAAATAAAGACTTTAGATAACAAAAACCTAAAGAATTGGACAAGACACCTGTACCAATATAAATATTGAAGAAAAATTTTCAGGCAAAAATAAAATGATCTCAGATGAACTCATGAAAATACGGCAAAAAATAAACAATGGAAAGGGTCAATATGTAGGTAAATGTAAATGAATATAGGCTCAATGAAAAAAGAAAGTTACACATGAAGAAGAATTAAATAGAATGACTTGATCGATCAGACACCAGAAATTATTATAAAGCAATAGTAACTAAGAAGTATGGTACTCTTTCAGGTTAGACAAGTAGGTGAATGGAATAAAAAAGAGCTACACGGCCAGGCACAGTGGCTCACGCCTATAATCCACCACTTTGGGAGGCTGAGGTGGGTGGATCATGACGTCAAGAGATCAAGACCATCCTGCCAACATGGTGAAATCCTGTCTCTACTAAAAATGCAAAAATTAGCTGGGCATGGTGGTGCATGCCTGTAGTCCCAGCTACTTGGGAGGCTGAGGTAGGAGAATCGCTTGAACCTGGGAGGCAGAGGTTGCAGTGAGCTGAGATCACACCACTGCACTCCAGCCTGGTGATAGAACAAGACTCTGTCTCAAAAAAAAAACAATAAATAAAAAATAAAAAAAGTACTACACACAGAAACTTGAAAGATGATTGAATGGGCAATGCACATCAGCAGTATAAGAATGAACTATTAATAAATACAGCTGAGAAGACTGATTCTCCATTCATGAAATGAAACAGATCCCTATTTCAAGCATTGTATGTACGACCAGAGTACAATACAAACTTAAATTTGGAAGGTCAAACTATAAAGTTTCGGAAGAATTTATCGGAGTACATTTAATAACCTTGGGGTAAGGAGAAATTTCTTAATCAAGATCCCCCCAAAAAGGAAAATATCAAAAAGTTGCCATTAAAATTAAGAATCTCTAGTCTTCATATAATAAAGAGGGTAAAAATACAAAATTCAAGCTTTGAAAATAAATTTTTGATAGATATAACTGACAAAGGAAGATATAAATCTAGAATACATAAACACTTCCTAGAGTCAATAAGAAAGAGACTAGCAATATAGTAGATAGATGTGTAGAAGTGGGAACACAAATGGGACCCCAACACCACATGAAAAGGTGATCAGTGACATTAGTAATAAGGGCAATGCAAAACGAAACCACAGTGAGATATCACTTTGCTCCCAGACATTGGCAAAAATTATTAAGTTAGGTAAGTACCAGTTTCAGCAAGAATGTGGGCCTATCAATACTCTTACATACTTCTGGTGAGAGATACCTGCATATCTCAAGGCACATACAAAAGCGGTGGCTCACGCCTGTAATCCCAGCACTTTGGGAGGCTGAGGCGGGCGGATCACAAGCTCAGTAGATCGAGACCACGGTGAAACCCCGTCTCTACTAAAAATACAAAAAATTAGCCGGGCGCGGTGGCGGGCGCCTGTAGTCCCAGCTACTCAGGAGGCTGAGGCAGGAGAATGGCGGGAACCCGGGAGGCGGAGCTTGCAGTGAGCTGAGGTGGCGCCACTGCACTCCAGTCTGGGCGACACAGCGAGACTCCGTCTCAAAAAAAAAAAAAAAAAAAAGAGTTTATGATCGCAAAAACAAAAAACTGGAAACCACATAAATGCCAACAGTAACATGAATTTTAAAATACGATATAGTTTTATCATGGGATACTGTATAGCAGCTAAAAAAAAATGAATTACAGCTATGCACATGAAAATGGATTAATCTGAAAAGCTGTTTAACCTGGATCAATCAGAAAGATAGAAAAGAAGCTCATTTTATGATCAAAGAATTCCTTTATATAAATTTTATAAGCAAGGAAAATTAAACAGTATATTGTTTGTGGATACACGCTTAAGTGGTAAAATTATAAAGAAAAGCAAGGGAATCACTGACAAAAAAAAAAATCAGAAGTGTTAGTTGTTGGCCGGGCACAGCGACTCACACCTGTAATCCCAGCACTTCGGGAGGCCGAGAGAGAAGGGTCACTGGAGGCCTAGAGTTCAAGGCTGCAGTGAGCTATGATCAGCCCGAGATGACAGAGTGAGACCCTGTTTAAAACAAACAAATAACAACAACAACAGAAACAAAAAAGTCAGGAAAAAAGAGTAGTTGTCTTTGGAGCTGGAAGAGGATGCCTTCAGTGATAGGTACTCCAGGGCTTCTGAGGTTCTGGTATGTTCTAGCTCTAAGTCTTTGTGATGGGCACATGAGTGTTTTATTATTATTATTTACCTGTCAAGTGCCCAATACATTTTTTTTCACCTTTTGAAAAGAAATTATCCTTCAGTTTTCTATTAAGCACTTCATGGATTCCAAAGCAGAATTAATCACATTCTTTGCATTCATTCGGGCTGAGTTTGCTGAACTCTGGATCCCTGAAGCCATGGAGCATGCATGCTGGATTCCCATGTTTCAGAGCTGGAAATTTTCCTCCCCAGTGTGAAGAACCTCAAGAGAGGCAGAAGATGCTGTTTACTACACACCTTGAACACTTAGAGGGTTAAAGAAGGTAATGGAAGAGCTGAGGAAAGAACTGTGTAATGCACAAAAGCCATCACAGAAAAAATAGAAACTGGCATTTGGAATCTCATAAGAAATTATTTGGTTGAGGATAAAAATGATGTTCATAATTATGATGAGAAGGAGCATTCAAATTCTGGTGCTTTGGTTTGCTCTAATCTTCCATCTCTTTTCTTCTATTAATTTATTCTGACCTTTGAGAATCTCTTGTTTGTGTTTTCCCCTGCCTTTCAGTTTTACACACTGCCTTTTAAATTCTTATGGAAGTTTTTCTGTGTTTGCTAAATTAAATAGATCCATAAAGCAATACATATGTTTGTAGTGAGATGGAAATTACAGTGAAACTGTCTGTACTTCCTGCATTCATGAGATAATGAATAGGGGTAACTTTTTAAGGAATTAGAATAGAAAATCAAGATCACAAATGGTAGGAAGCAGAAGCTTTCACAATCTGGCTCCAGGGTTTTCTACCTCTAACAACTCTTTAATCCTCCACTGTATTAGAACTCTCAGAACCAGCTTCGTTCCTTTCTTATTCTAAAATTACAGCTTTCTTTCTGTTTGTCTCAGGTTCCAAATGACTTTTTATCCCTGCACAATTGTTACCATCTTCTTGTTTAAAAACTGTCATCAAAACTTAGCAAGGTTCTCAGAAAACAAGGCAAATGGAAAAATCTGTGCTTCAGTGATTGCTCGGAGCCTTGAAGTGGGCACTCTGTCTGCTCATGATGAGAAGAGAGGAAAGACCTTCATAATCCTAGCTCTGCAACTGGAGAATCTTAGAAATACAGCATGCCCTAGAGGCCATAGAGTTCTGCTCGAAGTAAAATTCCCTTTTCTATGTCTCTGAAGAAGGTTCTTTGGCTTCAGCTTTTGACTTAGCACTGCAGTCACAGGGAGCTTGAGACTTCAACAGACAGCTGTTATGCTCTTGGAATTGTAAGGAAATTCTTCCTTAGGGAAGTATTATAAGCCTCCCCTGAGCTAGCTTGGGTCTCTACAAGACCAATTCTTCAAATATGTAAAATGCTGTCCCCTTATTTTGACACGTCTCTCGAGAGTCTTCTCTTCTGAAAGTCAACATCTCTGCTTTTGTTGCCCATATAGTCTGTTTCTAGGCGTAGTTTTAGACTGTGCTGGTGCCTCTTGTTTGGCGGCCTGGCTGCAGTGTGGCAGCACCCCCTTTTTTTTTTTTTTTTGTTGAGACGGAGTCTCCTCTGTCGCCCAAACTGGAGTACAGTGGCCGGATCTCAGCTCACTGCAAGCTCCGCCTTTCGGGTTCACGCCATTCTCCTGCCTCAGCCTCCCGAGTAGCTGGGACTATAGGCGCCTGCCACCTCGCCCGGCTAGTTTTTTGTATTTTTTAGTAGAGACGGGGTTTCACCGTGTTAGCCAGGATGGTCTCGATCTCCTGACCTCGTGATCCGCCCGTCTCGGCCTCCCAAAGTGCTGGGATTACAGGCTTGAGCCACCGCGCCCGGCCGGCAGCACCCTTTTTAAAGTGAGATGCCCAAACTGAGTATCAGACTCCAGAGGTGGCCTAAATCTTGGCGGCACTAAGTGCTTTATTACCCCTTTTATACTAAAGTTCCCAAATTTTGTTAGTTTTGATAGAAACTACATGACACAGGAAGTGTGTATAGAAATAATCTTGGATCAGCATCAGAAATCCACTGAAGTAGCTGCCCCACAGATATCTTCATTGTAAAGTCACCACAGGTAGTCAGGCTTCCATCAAGATATGAAGTAAAATATCTTCCCTGGGCCCTGGGCAGGAGGAGCCCCAGGAGCTGGGTCTACTCTTCAGTCCCCCACCCCAGGGTCTCTT
This sequence comes from Piliocolobus tephrosceles, assembly GCF_002776525.5. Taxonomy (NCBI): domain Eukaryota; kingdom Metazoa; phylum Chordata; class Mammalia; order Primates; family Cercopithecidae; genus Piliocolobus; species Piliocolobus tephrosceles. The sequence goes on from NC_045436.1 coordinate 89,917,118, forward strand.
GTCTCTGATTCTCTCTGCAGGTCTGTTCTGCTCTCCTTCTTCTCTTGGCGAAGTGACCTTTCCATGTCTTTTATGTTTCCTTTTAACTTTGGTTTGCCTGTGATCTGTGTGGCATGAAACCAACCTAACCTGTAAACTTTTCATTCCAAGTGTTCCTATTACCATTGCCCAGCTCAGTGTCTCTCAAACTTTAGTGTCTACAAAATCACCTAGGGATTTTGTTAAAATTCTGATAATAGTTCCATAGGTCTAGGATGGGGAGTCCACATTTCTACCAAGTTCCCAGCCAGCGTGGATGCTGCTAGTCCACAGATCATACTTTGAGTAGCAATGAATCAGGCTGCAGCTGTTCCAGTTTCCTAGTTCCCCGGTTCCAACTTCCTGGGAAATGGGATTTTATGATTGTGTTCCAATTTTTGGATTTGTTCACCCTGGGTCAGGTGTTCACTCTGGTCCAGGTAGCTACTGGAAGGGGAACTGATGTACATGATACAAATGTGGCCACCTTCACTGGCCCTTTCAGCAGAAGCTGTGGGTGGACTGGGTAGTTTAAAATGCCAAAATAAGTCCATAGCAGAGGTCAGTAAAACCCCCGGGTCACTTTTGTATAAATAGCTCACTAAACCAAATTTTGCCTACCTTGCACTTGTGCAATTTTTCTGATGGGAAATACTGTCATTTTCTTTTTTTAAAAAATGTAAGTTCTGGAATACATGTACATGATGTGCAGGTTTGTTACTTAGGTAAATGTGTGCCATGGTGGTTTGATGCACCTATCAACACATCACCTAGGTATTAAGCCCCGCATGCATGAGCTATTAATCCTGATGCTCTCTCTTCCTGCACCCCCACCCTATCCCGACAGGCCCCAGCGTGTGTTGCTCCCCTCCCTGTGTCCATGTGTTCTCATTGTTTGGCTCCCACTTGTAAGTCAGAACAAACGATGTTTGGTTTTCTGTTCCTATGTTAGTTTGCTGAGGATAATGGCTTTGAACTCCATCCATGTCCCTGTAAAGGACATGATCTTGTTACTTTTTATGGTTGCATAATATTCCATGGTATGTATGTACCACATTTTCTTTATTCAGTCTATCATTGATGGGCATTTGGGTTGATTCCATATCTTTGCTATTGTGAATAGTGCTGTAATGAACATACGTGTGCACGTATCTTTATAATAGAATGATTTATATTCCTTTTGGGTATATACCTAGTAATGGGATTGCTGGGTCAAATGGTATTTCTGGTTCTAGGTCTTTGAGGAATTGCAATATTGTCTTCTACAATGGTTGAACTAATTTTGCATGCCCAGCAACAGTGTAAAAGCATTCCTATTTCTCCACAACCTCACCAGCATCTGTTGTTTCTTGACTTTTTAATAATCGCCATTCTGACTGGTGTGAAGTGGTATCTCAATGAAGTTTTGATTTGTATTTCTCTAATGATCAATGATGTTAAGTTTTTTTTCATATGTTTGTTGGTCACATAAATGTCTTGTTTTGAGAAGTGTTTATTCATGTCCTTTGCCCACTTTTTAATGGGGTTGTTTTTTCTTCCAAATTTAACTTCCTTGTAGATTCTGGTTATTAGGCCTTTGCCAGATGGATTGATTGCAAAAATTTTCTCCCATGCTATCGGTTATCTGTTCACTGTGATGATAGTTTCTTTTGCTGTGCAGAAGCTCTTTAATTAGATCCCATTTGTCAATTTTTGCTTTTGTCGCAATTGCTTTTGATGTTTTTGTCATGAAAACTTTGCCCATGACTGTGTCCTGAATGGTATTGCCTAGATTTTCTTCCATGGTTTTTATAGTTTTTGATTATACATTTAAGTCTTTAATCCATTTTGAGTTAATTTTTGTATAAGGTGCTAGGAAGGGGTCAACTTTCCATTTCCAGCATATGGTTAGCCAATTCTCCCAGTACCATTTATTAAAGAGGGAATCCTTTCCTCACTGCTTGTTTTTGTCAGGTTTGTTGAAGATCCTATGATTACAGATGTGTGGTCTTATTTCTGACCTATTGTGTTCCATTGGGCTATGTAAGACTGTCATTTTCTAACATAATTGACACGGTTCTGATTTCCTTTGAATCCTGTTCACACAGTTAATATATCTTGTTTCTGATGCTTGTGTGAGGCTCAGGCCTATGAAATTCATATATTCCTGAAAAGAAAAAACCATATGAATTATCCTTTTATATCTTCTCATATTTTAGATGCTATTCTTCTGTCATTTCAGTGAGATTTTGGAAGAAAGGAAAGACTTGCTCTTAGTCAGACATCTTAAAGAAGCATCACTTTACATTGTATTTTTAAAAATCCTTGTACTGGGCCCTGAACTCAGTGCAAACCAGCCATCACTTATGTGAAACTCACAATTATAATGGTTAAATGTCCCTTTTCAATAGCTTTTCCAGGTGGGTCAGTATGGCGCTTCCAGGGGTCTGTCTGTGTGAGATCCAAGCTGTGGGAATGACATCTACAGGAGTTCAGAACTGAAACTTCCACTTTACACCCCCCCGATCCACGCACATACCAGATGCTGACTTCCCTAGTACACTATGACAGGAGGAATGGTGGCAGCACTTGTTTTTACTCCCTGATCTAGATGCTTACTCCATGGTGACGATTCTATAGCGCTTCCCCCTTCCAATTCCGGTGTGTTTTAGTTTCAGGTATATAGGTAGTTTCTAAGGACTGAAGCACTTGGAGGAGTGTGCAGTGAGGAGGGGATGACAGGGATGGATGCAGCAGGATAATGAGAATGTTCTCTGGTATGAGTCTGGGGAAGACAAAGAAGTGCTTCTAGCTTGGGGAGCTTAGGAAGAAATCCTAAAGCAATTCATTTCAGTCCTGGATTGTCAGACTTGTCCTATTGTTCATTCACTTTCTAAAAACTAGTCTTAGAAAAATCATATGATCCCTTTGGGGTTCGGAAAAGGTCTTCCATAATTCAGAGAACTGGCACATTAATTTAATCAGAAACTTGGCTTATTTTCCATCTCTTCATTTTGTCAACTAAGAGGCATAGCCACAATGGATAGATTCATTCTGGATGCAAAGAAAATCAAAGTACTCTTATAGATTTGTTGGGCCAAGGAGACACTCACATGGGACCACTTTGTAGATCAATTTTCCAAGCCCATGAAAAATAAATGGAAGTGTCCCTGTGTGAGCCTGTTAGCATCTGTTCCGCTGCATTATGCATGATCCCGCCATGTTTGTGGTGCATCTATCCATCACACTGTTTCAACAAGGATTTTCCATGTTTGCCAAATGGTAGATATCAAGACAAAATACATAATTTCCTCATTCTGGTTTTCTTGGCAGGAGCCTCTCTTGTACTTTTTTTTAAAAATAGATATCTGTAATTTATCTTTGTTTGGTATAGCCACAAAGATTTGGCCTCTTCCCTTAGGGGGCAGATTTGAGGGCTTATAGACCCTAATCTAGTCTTAATATTTGCTTGATAGTTTTTCTTTTTGCAGCACTGTCATTTTGAAAAATTTCAAATAAACTTTTATCACTAGTCTGTCTAAAAGTAGATCCCATGTAGGTTGTTAATAAAAATGACTCTCATGTAGATGTTATAAGAAAAACAAAACAAAACAAAAAATCTGATTCCTCCTCTCTGTTAGCTTACACAAATGTATACAGATACAAAGCAAACAGCATTGTGAGTTTTTCTCTGATAAAAATTATTCACTTTAACGCTATAGTAGGTAGAAGGGAAGCTTGCATTTCAATAACGTTCTGATAAACAGGATAATTATACCTGCCTAATTAGAATGATTTCTGTATTTAATAGGCATTGAGTTTTTGGAGACCATAGCAAGTACAAAGCCCATGTGCCATTTTTCTTTTCTTCCACAGATTTAATCTATGCTAATAGCTATTCAAACTCTTTTAGACTGCTGAATATTTGTCTTTGGTGCATTTTTCACCCTTGGCTGAGATAGTAATTGCAGCTGTTAAAAAAATTTATTTTCATTTTGTTTATTTTGTCTGTGCTCCAAATCTCCTATTCTAGTTTATTTTATATTGCTCTCTCTGCTATCCTACGTTTCTCAATTTCTTCTGATTAAGGACTTTTGTTTAAATCTTGTGAATGGCAATTATTAATTTGTCAGAAAAAATGTTTCAGTCCAAATCACTATTGATTTGGATTGTCATTAGATTCAAATATTTGAATAATTGATAGTTGTATATACAAATGAACCTTTCCTACTCAACTTTAATAGTATCTGAAGCAGTGGTTTAAGTGGCTGCACTTATGAAACTTACAAAGTTCCATAATTGTCAGTTTTGATTTTTTTTCCACTATGCCCTCAAATTAAAGACCTATTTTTTCAGTAACCAAGACTTCCAGAAGCCAAATCCCTCTCTTTTCCTAAAGAATGACTTTCCTGAAGGAGAATAGAACTCATTCACAAATTTAAGTCAGTTGTTCCTTTGTTTCAGAATGGTTTGAGACAAATTTGAATAAATGTATAATTTTTGATATGAAAAGTAGAAAAATGGATATGAACCTAAGCCATAAATTTTTCACTTAGCTTTATAGACTTAAACAGAGTTGGGATAGTGTTCTTTTGTAACTCTAGATGTCAAGAGAAGCAAGTTTCAGCTACTGCCATGTTTGAAGACTGTGAACATTTACTACTACAGGGAGGTAAAGTGTTTGTAAGTGGTACCTGTATGAACCGTTTCTTTTTTATTTTAATGGTTAGGTGTTTACTTTTTATTAAACATTTTATTTTGAAAATGTTCAAAGTTAGCCAAGTTGGAAGAATTTTACAGTGAACACCCATAAAACCACTTAGATTCTTCCATTTTTCTTTACTTGTTTATCACATATCTAACCTTCTATCCATCCCTTGATGCAGCCATCAATCCATCTTATTTTTTATGCTAATTACTGTAAGTTGCAGACAATACATTTCATTCAAAAAACTTTAGTGTGCAGATTAATAAGAGTTCAATATTTGTTTATAGTTTATTTTTCTTTCAGGGTAAAATTTACGGAGTTTGTCAAAATGCATACATGCACCTGTGTAACTGAAACCCCTATCAAAATATAGAACATTCCCTTGCTTCCTCCTTTATCCCTATCCTTACCCATATCTCCAGGTAACCACTGTTTGGACTTTTTTTCACCATAGATAAGTTTGCCTATTCTAGAACTTCAATTAAAGTCAATCATGTGTTATGTACTCCTTTGTGTATGTTTTCTTCCACTCAGCCTAATTTCTTTCTTCATCTCTGATTTTCATTCCTTTTTATGGCTAATATTCCATTGTATGAGTATATCACATTTTGTTTATCCATTCTCTGGTTTGTTTTTAGTTTTTAACTATTATGAATAAAGCTGCTATGAATAGTCTTATACAAGTCTTTTTGTGTCAATGTATTTTCATACCTCCTGGGTAGGACTGTAATTATAGGGTCAGATAATAGGTGTATTTTTTAGTTTTATAAGAAACATACAGAATTTTTCTCAAGTGGTTATTTTATATTCCCACCAATAATGCATGAGACATTCAGATATCCTGCAGTTGATCTTTTTATAAATTTGTACCTATTCTGGCAATGTGAGTGATATCTCATTATGGTTTTAATTTGCATTTCCCTGATGTTTTCTTTTTTCTTTTTGAGACAGAGTGCTGCTCTGTCACCCAGGCTGGAGTGCAGTGGTGCGATCTCAGCTCACTGCAACCTCTGCCTTCCAGGTTCAAGCAGTTCTCCTGTCTCAGTCTCCCAAATTGCTGGGATTACAGGCGCATGCCACCACATCCAGCTATATTTTTTAATTATTATTTTTAGTAGAGACAGGGTTTCACCATATTGGTCAGGTTGGTCTGGAACTCCTAACCTCAGGTGATCCACTGCCTCGGCCTCCCAAAGTGCTAGGATTACAGGAGTGAGCCACTGCGCTTGGCCTAGATGTTTTATTTCTAATAGTTTTTAGGAAAAATACAATTAGAACATAAAGTCCGTAATTGCTGGGCCAAATAGAAAATAAGTCAATTTTAGATAAAGTTCAATAAAAATACTAGGTAAATAATAGTTGTGGTGGTATACGGATATAGCAAAATTTGTTGAAGTGGTCTATGAATAAGTGAAGTTTGAGAACTGCTTTTACAGAGGAGGTAATTTTTCAGACTTCCTCGATTTTCATGGCTTTCTGTTTTGTTTTTTGAGATGAGGTATCACTCTGTCACCCAGGCTGGAGTGCAGTGGTATGATCATAGCTCACTTCAACCTTGACTTCCTGGGCTCTAGTGATTCTCCCACCTCAGCCTCCTGAGTAGCTGGGGACTACAGACACTTGACACCATGTCTGGCTAATATTTTAAATTATTTGTAGAGACAAGGTTTCACTATATTGGCCAGGCTGGTTCCATGGCTTTTTAAAATCAAGTAAAAAAAATCAACATGTACAAATGTTTAAGAAATTTTAATTATCATCATCCACTACAGAATGATTGAGCTCTGAGATTAGGTTTCTAGGTAAGCCTAGAGAGAAAAAAGATTTCAGGCCTCACCCCTGCTTTTGAGACCATGCTTTGAACAGCCTGACTGTGTAAAACTGAAAAAAGAAAACTATATTACCAAGACAAAGTGGCAAGGTGGATATTAGTACACATACTGGAGTCAGCCTGCTGGATTTGATCCTGGGTCCCACCACTTACTAGTTATGTGAACTTGGCAAATTACCTTACTTTTCTGTGGTTCAGGTTCCTCGTTTATCTATTGTGAGTTATAATAGTACCAACGTCGTATGGAATTGTGGGGAGTATATGCGTGAAAACATGTGACCATCACGTAGTAGGCATGACCTAGGGATGGGTTACTATTATTATCGCTACTGTAATCAATCAGCACCAATACATTCAACTGAAAAATGAGGCAGGGGAATAAATACTCCTAGAAAGCAGAAAGACTTGTGCCTTCTGGAATGGGTGTATCTTATTGTCAACCTGCCATTAATTTCCCTTTGATGTGGTTTGGATCTATGTCCCCAGTCAAATCTCATTTGAACTGTAATCCCTACTATTGGAGGTGGGGCCTTGTGGGAGGTAATTGGATCATGGGGGTGGATGTCTCATGAATGGTTTAGCACCATCTCCTTGGTGCCGTCCTTGTGATAGTGAGTGAATTCCTGTGAGATCTGACTTTTTAAAAGTGTGGCACCCCGCTTTCTCTTTCTTACTCCTGCCTCCCTTCATGTGAGACACCTGCTCCTCCTTCACATTCCACCATAATTGTAATCTTCCTGAGGCCTCCTCAGAAGCAGATGCCTGCTGTTATGCTTCCTGTACAGCCTGCAGAACTATGAGCCAATTAAACCTCTTTTCTTTGTAAATTAGCAGTCTCAGGTATTTCTTTATAGCAATGCATGAATGGCATAATCTACCCTTTTTCTAAGATAGCAACTGGCTCTTTCACTGGGCAACAGCTCTTCCCAATTCTCAGCATGAGGCTGACCCTATTTCTTGGCCATCTGGTCCCAGCCTGGCCAATCCACATTTCTCATCCCTCTGTTCACACTGATTGGTCCGGATTGGTCCAGAAATGGACACTTGATCTCAGTCAGAGTACTACTATTCAATGATAAAATTTCTGCTGGTACTATTGGGAAAGTAAATCCCGTTCTTTCTGCTACAGTTGCTGAGCTGATAAGACAGGATGGTGCCTCTGGGAGCCATTTTGCATCTTCTGGGGAGAGCCTGCCTGAGACTGAGTCCCACAGAGAGAAATGCAAAGCTAGACAAAAAGAGAGAGGGAGAGAGAGAGAGGGAGCGAGAGAGAGAAAAAGAGAGAGAAAGATGTCTACTGACATAACTTGCCAACTGGCTCCAGCTGTCTTGATCTGACCTTCCCAGCTGTGAACTCATACATTCCCCTTTTTGCCTAAGCCAGTTTGAGTTCAGTTGCTGTCATCTGTAACTGAAAATCCTGACGAATACATCTTTTATAGTCAAGGGCACATTTTTGCAAGACAATTTCCTTCAGTTAAGTTGGGGGACTTTGCTGTGTGTATGTAAATGTTTTTCTCTGATGAAACTTGCATATGTGGTTTGTATATATTACATGGAGACACTGGTAGAGCCAGGTTTATGAAATGTCCCAACAGATAGGGAGGCAGATTTGGAGGGAAATGATGCCAGTCTGTTTACTGTGAAGCAGCCGTGGGAAGCAGGAAGATACTCATTATTTCTCAGTGTCATCTGGATTCCATGGTCTGAGTGAGCTGGAATGGAGTGGCATGGGGAGTGGGGAGGAGAGTGGGGCCGGATTCTTCTGTAGATATTGCCCTGGTGCTGCAAATGGGTGAGGGAGACAAGAGATCTGCTGCTTTACTTTCCTTCTTCTTTCAGCCTGCCCTTATCAGCTGTTGCTATTGGAACTTCAAGAACCTGTGCCTCCAAGTCTCAGAACCCTTTGATAACACCTCTGATAATAATCCTACCTTATACCCCCGGACTAAGACTCATATAAACATGATGTAATCATCTGATTTCAATTGGCCCAGTCATCTGGAAAAGGTACATTTCAATCATTTGGTTGCACTGAAACTAAGCCTAAGATTACCACATCTATATTTAGTGACTTCCTAATCACAGTATCAATAAATATGGCTTCTTATTGCAAAGCTGGATAATTGCACTTATTCTTGTTAACATCTCGTGCTTCAAAGAGTAATTACAGATAATGAGAAAGTTTAGGTTCAAAGGATTGTGCATATTATCGAATAATGAATGAAGAGTGCTTGAAAGGTGTGATAGGGGTTAATCACTAAGGGCTAAAACTGCCTGCTCGTGCATAGCTAAGGGAGAAGCAGCATAAGCTCTTCCATGGTGTACAATTGATGCAACTCCACACCAGCCTAAATTCTGAAACCCTAACCACTGAGAAAACAAAAGAAGTGCTATTAAGAAATGAATAGGTTCAGTGGAGGTAGGAGTGTGTGTGGTGGGGGAGGGGGTGGGGGATGGGGGGAAATAGGTTTGTGCATGTAAAGTCCAGTAAAACTAACCTGCAATGATTAGCAAAACTTTCCTGCTTATGGTCTAGTCTCTCTTAACTTCATTTATTTATTAATTTTTATATTCAATTCATTCACTCATTTAAAAAATACTGAGACTACACTTATGTTGCAGGAATTGTATCATGTGCTGGGTGTAAAATGAGTCTGCCCTCACAAAGCTTATAGTCCATCTGGGAGACAGATGTTAAACTACAATGGTGATAATCACTGCAGAGCAAAGTTACAGTGTGAGATGCTGTAATCTAACCCAGTTTACAAAGGTCAGGACAGATTTCCCTGAGGACCTGACACTGAAGTTGAAGCCAGAAGGAGAAGGAGTTAAATCAGCAGAAAGCAGCAGAAAACAGTAGAAAGCGTGAAGATCCTGAGATGGGGAGCAGCTGTCTTCTTGTAAAGGTGGGAAGAATGTTAGAGAGATTGGAGGAAGGTGAATAAGGCTGGAGAATAAGTGGAGCTGGAGATGCGGGCTGGGGCCAGAGCAGGTGGAGCCTCTTGTCCCTGTATAAGAGGCTGAACTTTATCTCAAAGCTGTCAGAGCCACATCACTGACAGGTTATATGGGAAACTTTACATTTTCTTTTAAAATTAAATTTAATTTCCTTTTAGAGACGGGGTCTCACTCTGTTGCCCAGGTTGAAATGCAGTGGCACAGTCACAGCTCTCTATAGCTTCAAACTGCTAGGATCAAGCAATTGTCCCACCTCAGCCTCCTGAGTAGCTAGGACTACAGGCACAAGCCACCATGCCTGGCTGTTTTTTAATTTTTACAGAGACTGAGTCACTTTATATTGCTCAGGCTGGTCTTGAACTCCTGGGCTCAAGTGATTCTCCTGCCTTGGCCTCCCAAAATGCTGGATTACAAGCGTGAGCCACTGTGCCCAGCCAAATGTTACATCTTCTCACGGTTGGCATTTATGTAGTTGTCAATATACATGATATCTTTTCATTCTATTTTGTAGTTTTGATCACTACTTTTAAAAGCAAGGCAGAGAAATTTAGAGTTAAAAAGTTAATAAGTAGGTCAACAAGGACAGAGAACTTGAAAGGGCTTCAGGATTTTCTTTGTTCCATTATACCATTTTAGAAGTATGGGTTTTTTTCCCTCCTTTTATTTGTATGTTTTGGAAAATAGCAAAGAAAGCTGTCAAACCATTTTGTGAGATAGTTGTCTTTCCAAACTTTGTCAAATTTCTAAGGCTATGAATGACTGTGATATTTAAGATTCTATTCTAGAAAAAGTCAACACTAATAGGGCAGTAACTGGAATGTAAGAATAATGCAGGAGTTAAAAGTGTGAGCTCTGATCCCAGGTCAATCAAATTCAAGTCCAGCTTTGTCAATCACTAGATGTATGACATTGAAGATGTTGTGTAACCTGTCTTATCTGTAAAATGGAGACAATAATATTAACTACTTTACTGGGCCATGATGAAGACTATGACATAATACATTTAAGCAAGGTAATTGGTAAACAAAGTAGTACATTATCAATCAATAATTAACTAATAATACATAACAATTTTAGTGGAAAAGTATCTTTTTCCACTAAAGTAGATGGTGGAAAATTCCATATTTATTATAATACCTACCATTTTATAAATACATATGTGATAAATAACTGACCACTAAGTTCATACACACATACAGTCGCTAATATATAAACATTTTGCGAGGCAATCTGAAGAATTAGAAGTTTGGATTCGAATGAATAAATAAGAGGGTAATTAAAGTTAAACAGAAATTAAATACTGAAAGACAAACAGCCAAGTTTAAATGGGTTCATGAACAGAGATGTTAAAAAGGCAAGAAGTCAATTGAGAGCACGCAAAAAGCAATACAATTTTTATTTTATTTTATTTTATTTTTATTTTTGAGACAGAATCTCACTCTGTCACCTGGGCTGGAGTGCAGAGGCATGACCTCAGCTCACTGAAACCTCTGCCTCCGGAGTTCAAGCGATTCTCCTGCCTCAGCCTCCCAAGTAGCTGGGATTACAGGCACATGCCACCACAACCAGCTAATTTTTGTATTTTTAGTAGAGATGGGGTTTTGCCATGTTGGCCAGGCTGGTCTCAAACTCCTGACCTCCACTGATCTACCCGTCTTGGCCTCCCAAAGTGCTGAAATTACAGGCATAAGCCACCACACCTGGCCCAATTTTTAAATTAAAGCTTGAAAGCAAAGATACAGACAGAAGAGCAAAACAACTAACAAATATCTACAAGGGCCAGGGAGGTAATGTGAACAGGTAAAGCCACTGTGTATAACGGAGTGGGAGTAGCAGGCTCTGCATAAAAGCGTTCACATTAAAAACTGTATATACTTTTAAAATCATGGTGCAAACAGTTTGCAATCCCAGGAATGATGAATACCCCAAATTAACAGAAAATAGCAATGGAATTATTGAACTGCTCCTTTCTGCTGCATATGTCATGTTCTGTGATCCTTCTCTCTTTCCTGATCTGCTCCCAGGCATATGCCCCCAACTTATTGATGATGTATGTGAGTGAGCCAGTTGCTGTGGTTCCTTGGAAAGACAGCTCCTTTCTATCCTTAACTTGCCCAGCCCTTTCTTGTTTGGGTGTGCTGAGGTTTGACCCTAATTATGGGTCTGGTGGCCAGGAAGGGGTTTGGGGCAGATAATGAGAAGGGTAAGCATTGCCTAGCTAGGCACTTGTCTAAGGTGAAGGCTTTTCAAGTAAGGGTGTGTGTGTGTGCAGGGGGAGGCTCTATCTTCCAACAATGGAAAATGGGCCTTCACTGCAAATTTGGAGAGTTCAAGGAAATCTGGGGGCATCAAGGTTCTCAAGTGCAACTACCCAGATAGCACCATTCCAGTTCTCAGCACTCACTTCTTCCTCATGGAGGGTTGATTTGGTCTGAGAGATTGGCTTTTGCAGGGAATCCAGGCTTCTCTCAAGTTCTGCCATTCTTATAGTTAAGTCTTCAAGCCACAGGAGATGGGAGTCACTATAAAAACTGCAAAGAGTTTTCTTCTTTTGCTTTAAATTGCTATTTAATAGATCTGCCAACAGATCTATCGATCAACAGATCACTTCCTCTCTTTGTTAAATCAGTTCCCCAGTCCTTATAGTTACTATTTTCCTCATACCTTCCAAACACCTGTCTCATTGCAGCAGTTCACATAACTCTTTCCACTTGTATCTCATCCCAGTTCTCCACAGGTAACGGTCTTAGCAATCAGCAGGCCAGGGATTAGCCTTGTCTCCCACCAGTGATGTGGTTCTTCTTTCCATCCTGCAGCCTGGTGATCCAGCTAGAGGATCCCATATCTAGTATTGCTTCCTAGAACCATATGCCATACCAACTCTTAGACTGGATTCCTGGAAGTGGCACCTGGTGTGGGATTTCTTGTTGAGGTTGTTATTGGGAGAGTGCTCGCTGAAGAAGAGGCATGAGAGAAGCAGAAGTAGGGTAGGGGAGAAAACTAAACAAGGATGTGGCTTCCTTAGAGACTAGCTTCCCCTTGTGAAAGATCTGGAGCAGAAATTGCACTGCAGAACTGGCCCCACCTGGGGCAGGGAGGCCTATCTTTGACACATGAGTGAGTACTGGCTGTGGTCTGCATTGCATGTCCCAACTTACCCCAAACACATACATAAAGAGCTGGCAACTCTCCATTGTTTTTTTTGTTCGTTTGTTTTGTTTTGCTTTTGTTTTTGACATGGAGCCTTGCTCTGTCACCCAGGCTGGAGTGCAGTGATACCATCTCAGCTACACTGCAACCTCTGCCTCCCGGGTTCAAGTGATTCTCCTGCCTCAGCTTCCCAAGTAGCTGGGATTACAGGCTCACACCACCGTGCCCAGTTAATTTTTGTATCTTTAGTAGAGATGGGATTTCACTATGTTGGCCAGGCCGGTCTCGAACTCCTGACCTCAAGTGATCCGCCTGCCTCAGCCTCCCAAAGTGCTGGGATTAGAGGCATGAGCCACCGTGCCTGGCCTCTTCATTGTTATTATCAGCCAACACACACACACTTAGCAGATGGGTGCTCCAGGAGTAAAGATGTCAAACAACATCTAATTATAGCTGTTATTATTCATTATAACTAATATTATCAAAAGGCAGTTCATATTTTTGCAACTGGAAAAAGTTTCCCTTTAATGGTGGCTATGCAACTGGTGCTATATTTTTTCTCCTACAAAAGGCTATGTTTTCCTTAATGTTCACCTGTAAAATTAAGTAGAAAAGCCTATTAATTTGAAGGGAAAATGCAAGTGAATTTATTAATGAAGTGTTAACAAAAAGGTTATTGTAGCAAGGTTCTCTTCTCGTTCCCTACAAGGCCTCCTAACACATACTCACATTACTCACATACATTTCTCCCCTAAGAATGTCTGTCTGTTGGTGTCTGAGGTAAGAACACTGTTTTATTTTTTTGTCTGCTGTAATTGAAGCGAGTTTCCAAGTTGGTGAATTAATCCACTGTGCCCTGCTTACAACTAACTCGCTAAGAAGGATACGATACCATATTACATATGCACAAAGATATATACTTTAATATGTGAACCAGAATTAATTAACGCTTTGTGTAGAAAAATCCATTTTGCCTCAATATGTAAGCACCTGAGAAATGTGTTTCTCTGAAAGCTTCTGGGAAACTACTAGAGTGAGCTATTGAACTGCAAATGTAAATCTACTTATAATTTATAAGCAAATAAGCCTCAGGCATGTTTTTATAGTTTCAGCCTTCTCTGGCTAGTCCTCACAGCAGAAAAGAAAAGAAGTACTTTTTGAAGGTAACTCTAAATTTCTTCCCTCATTCGGTATACGTGAAGGAATTTGGGGAAATTTTGCATTTAGTGGAAACCCATTTATAAATTTTCTTGTGAAAATATTGTAACCATTGTAGCAATCTTGGGGAAAGGAAGTACTTGATCTTTGTTCAAGCCATCGGTTATGAAATATTGGAAGTGAAAGCTGCTGAGGTCTGCGGTGTAGGGGTAGTGGGCCGAAGTATCTTGTTAAAAGGGAAGGACTTACACATTTTGGCATTCATGTACATTTGTTAGACCACAAGTAATTATGACCTTTTTTTGGGGGAAAAAATGCAATGGAGGTGAATTGTTTCCCTTGCCAGGAGACAGGATTTTTGAGCAGCTCTCTGGAGAGCAATAATGGCCCAGCATGGGTTTGATTAATCTGCAACTGGAAAGGTATTAACTTGAGGAAAGTGTTCAAGAAATATTTGGAAGTTATGGTTTCTCTGTTGGACCGTCTTGAAGATTTAGATGTCCCCCCAGGTGCTTTGTGATCAGTAAGAAATGCAGTGACTCCTGAGCTTTTGGAGGTGGGTGATGAAGGGTGATGGTGATATGTTGAAGAAAATCAGATTTTCTCTTTTTCATCAGGAGTGGGTGGCTCAGTATGACGCATACTAGCTAACATTTACTGAGGACTGAAAATGTACCAGGCACTGTCTGAGAACTTTTCTTATTTATGAGAGAGGTACTATTGCGATCCACTTTCCACAGATAAGAAAAGAGAGATTAAGTAATTTGCCTGTGGTCACACAGCTAGTTAGTGATAAAAATCGAAACCTAGATAGTTTGACTCCAGGGCACATGCTCTTAGCTTTTTGGGGACACAACTTCTAAGGATATAACCGTAACCAGGAGAAGGAACTTGTAGGCTTATATCACACTCCAGTTACTCTGAAGCAAGGTTGTGTCCCTGCAAAGTTAAATGAGGAATTGGATTATTTTCTGATTTTTCTATCAATTCTATCTCGCAGCCCATCTATTTTGAAAAAGTCAAGTTGGTGGTTGTGGTTCCTGGGTCTTCGGTTATTGTTTTTTCAGTCTACTTTTATAAATTCTCCACTTAATTCTGAGTCTGTACCAGTTGAAAAGAACCAAAGTAGGGCGATTCAAATGAAGAAAGTAGCCTGAATCTGACTTCAAGCATGTCTTTGTACCAATGTGAATTTATCGAAGGATTTCAGTGAGACATATGTAACTTTAGCTGGGAGAAAGGGTTGGAGTGATTATGACCCTCAAAGATCAGCTGGAGATGCAGGAACTAAGAGTGGAAGGCCAGCGACTTGGCCAAGATCATGCAGAATGGCTCAGAGAAGGCTTTAAAGGGAGCCTAGTGCAGGCGCTGCCTGGAACAGGGCTCTTTCCTGAGCGTGCCCTTTAAATGGAAGACTCGGCTATCAGGCCACACTTGACAAATCACAGTGAAAAGCAACAGCTCTGGTGACAAGGTGTTTACTGACGAAGAGACAAACTCAAATGGAAAAATGTTCTTCTAGGAACTCCTTTGGGCCCTTCAGCCATAGAGCGTCCTCTGGGGAAGAATACATTTGGCTCAAGTTCACCCTGGTAGAAAAGATGTCGGGCAATGAGGTGGTGGGGGCTGGCTGGAAGGGTGATAATGACAAGTTGGCAACCAAAAACAGAGTAAAGCAGATTTATGGCTTGAAAACCTAACCCAAACCACCAACTGTGAAGTGCCAAGGATCTCAGGGGATTTGATATTTGGGGAAATCAGGCCAATTTCTTCTTCATATGTCTAGATCTTTTGAATACATCATGCTAATATTATCCTACCTTGGATAGTCGTGAAAGTAGTTCAATGGTGATTGATTTACATATTCCAAAAATGTTCCTATTCTAGAAATTAATTTAAAACACCACAGCTATAAGGAATAAGTATTTACGCTTCAAGTTTCCAGGCACATAGGTATTTACTGACTGAATAAATCAAGGAATGTTTGCTGTAGCCAGGACATTATGTGCCTGGTCAATCCTTTTCTATTTTGACATGGAATGAAATATTAAATTTATGATCAAAACATGTCTTTTTAATTATTGAACTAAAATTTAATTAAATAACTGTTTAATTTGCATTTATACTTTGCATATATCATTTGCATAATACTTTTTGGACTGCTCTGTACAATTTCTTTAAAGCCTTGACTAGCTTTTGTTCATAGTGTGAGAACGTGAGAGATGCCTTAAGATTTACATGCATTTAACATCCTGTACAATTAAATTTCTGCTTTTCTATTCAGCCTACCTTGTTAAATGGGGATAAAACAGTCTTGTACAAACTTAATAGGAATATTGCAGAACCAATGAGGAAATGCCCAAGGCTCTTTGATAATCTTACTTGTGTATGCCTGGTAATTATATTAATTAAAATGTCTTTTGCCAGCAGCACAGAAGAGGATTTTTAGTCTTTGAAATAAGTTGATTTTCAACCTGGCAATGTAGTTAAATTTGGATTCATTCTGAAATAGAAGTATTTTAGAGTAGGAAAAAAATGGGTCATTTTCCTCTCTAAAGGAAATCATAACTCCTTAGAGAAATGGTTGATTCTGGGTCTGCAAATGCATGCAGTGAGCTTGGGATGTCCTGTTGTGCTGGGAAGGAAGGAAGGAAGGAAGGAAGGAAGGAAGGAAGGAAGGAAGGAAGGAAGGAAGGAAGGAAGGAAAGAAGGGAGGGAGGGAGGGAGGGAGATATCCAAGACTACTGAGCACATGCCAAGAAAATGCAGAAGCTGTGTTGAACTACTCCCACTACCAAAGGTGGGAGAATTTGAACAGCCAAAAAAGAATAATGACTACTACTGGCTGAAATATATTGATTATATAAAATTCATAAGGTCATAAAAACAATGGAAACAAGAAAGAAAAAAGTTCTCAAGATTTGTCTGTCCCCTTTGCAGGTGGCTGGTGCATCAAATTAATGCTCTGAAAATTAGTGATTCAAGTAAAAAAAATTAAGGATTTCTCTATCCTGTCTCCATAAATTGTATCTCAGGATGCCCAAATTACCTTAGTGGTTAAAGAATGATTTTTTAAGCAAAAGATATTTAGTTATTACATGTGGAAGAAATGACCAAATTGTAAAATCTCAGTTTTTCATCCCCCAAAGAAATGAATGATTCAGGCAATTGTTATCAAAATGGATGCAAAGGCTGGGCATGGTAGCTCATGTCTGTAATCTCAGCACTTTGGGAGGCTGAGATGGGCAAATCACTAAAGGTCAGGAGTTTGAGACCAGTGTGGCCAACAGGGTAAAATCCTGTCTCTACTAAAATACAAAAATTAGCCAGGCGTGGTGGCGGGAATCTGTAGTCCCAACTACTCAGGAGGCTGAGGCAGGAGAATTGCTTGAACCTGGGAGGTGGAGGTTGCAGTGAGCTGAGATTGCACCATTACACTCCAGGCTGAACAACAGAGCAAGACTGTCTCAAACAAACAAACAAACAAAGGATGCTGAAAGGATTAAGTGAAACATTTATAGGAAACTGGATATTTGAAAGGTGTCAGGGTACTCATCCACAGTAGAAGGGAGGAAAGTCAGCATTATAATTAGGAGATTGCAGTCTGCACCACCCGATCAATCCTAGGCTCTCTAAAAGTAGGACACCCAGACATCATGTGCCTCCTGGGAGAAGCAATGTGAAGTTGACAGCACCACCTAAAATATTCTTGCAAAAATCTTAAGCCTGAGTCTCATTAAGTTTTGTAGGCAATACTAGGGACAGAGTGAATTAACTAAATGACGCCACAAGCTAACAATTAGAAAAGTCCAGAATGTGGGACATTCCATAGGACCATTGACTCTGTTTCCTTAATAAATCTCTTGGCTTAGACGAAAAAGCAGGGAGGACTTCTCTGTAAAAAGACATTTTGAAGATAATCAGGAAAATTTAAAAACAACAACAACAGGGTATTAGATGATAGCAGGAAATTATTGCAAATTTTGCTAGGAGTCATCAATATTGTGGTTATGGAGAAAATGTCTTATTTTTTAGCAATGCTTATTGAAGTATTCAAGAGTAAAATGTCATAATTCCTGGGCTTTGCTTTAAAACAAATATGATAAATATGGCAAAATATTAAAATATTAATAAATGTTAATCTAGGTGCTGGAAATATGGGGGCTCATTACATTATTCTCTTTTTTTTTTTTAATTTTTTTGAAACAGGGTCTCATCTGTCACCCAGACTGGAGTGCAGTGGCACAAACATAGCTCACCACAGCCTCAACCTCCTGGGCTCAAGAGATCTTCCCACTTCAGCCTCCTGAGTAGCTGGGACTGCAGGCGTGCACCACCATGCTTCGTTAATTTTTGTTTTTGTTTTAGTTTTGTAGAATTGGGGGTTTGCCATGTTGCCCAGGCTGGTCTCAAACTCCTGAATTCAAGCAATCCTCCCATGGTGGCCTCCCAAAGTCCTGGGATTACAGGTGTGAGCTACCACACCTGATCTCTTTAGTTTTATATATGTTTAAAAGTTTTCATAATAAGAAGTTAGGCACAATAAAATTACTTACAAATTAAGCTCTCAAGAGTAGTTCAAAATATAGAGAAACCTTCACACTGCTTTTAAAAATATGCAGATATGTAAATATGAGACATTTTCATAAGGACTAAAATCATTTTTTGCATGTATTAAAGGCTTTTCTTGATAAACAATGTCTATGTAATAAAAAGAAGAAAGGAGAGGTAAACAGGCTATACTATTTTATTTGTTAGGGATACTTGGCTTTATTCTACTTTCAGAGGTGGGACCTGGAAGAAGGCTGAAATCCATCAACTAGAACTACAAGTTTGAGATAAATATGCTGTTATAATTAAAACGTAGTTACTGTAATATAATTGCAAAGTAATACAGAAGTATACAGTGTGCCAAAATCCTAGACAAGGAGAGTGCTTTTTAGTGGCATTATGCTGAAATCAAATGAGGCTTATATAATTCCCATTGTTAAAGCAAAATGCATAAACTAAAACCCCAAAATGCAGTTAATCTAATTTGAATGAACAAACAGCAGTTGTGCTTCCTCAGTCCAGGTGCAGCTTCTGACAATTTACACCGTTTTCTTCCCATGATCTCCTTACAGACATTTTTAAAGGCTTTTTTTTGTTTTGTTTTGTTTTGGGACAGAGTCTCACTCTGTCACCCAGGCTGGAGTGCAGTGGCAAGAGCTTGGCTCACTGAAACCTCCACCTCCCGAGTTCAAACGATTCTCCTACTTCGGCCTCCCAAGTAGCTGGGATTACAGGCGTGTTTCACCATGTGTGGCTAATTTTCGTGTATTTTGTAAAGATGGGGTTTCACCATGTTGGCCAGACTGGTCTCTAACTCCTGACCTCAAGTGATTTGCCTGCCTCGGCCTCCCAAAGTGCTGGGGTTACAGGTGTGAGCCACCATGCCTGGCCCATTTTTAAAGGTTTATTTGTGAGTTTGTTGGTGTATTAGTTGTTTCCACACTGCTACAAAGAACTGCTCAAGACTGGGTAATATATAAAGAAAAGAGGCTTAATTGACTCACAGTTCCACAGGCTGGGGAGGTCTCAGGAAACTTACAATCATGGTGGAAGATGAAAGGGAAGCAAAGACCTTCTCCACAGGGCAGCAGGAAAGAGAGAGCTAGCGAACGAGGAACTTGCCAAACACTTACGAAGCCATCAAATCTCGTGGGAACTCCCTATCACAAGAACAGCATGGGGAAAACTGCTCCCATGATCCAATCACCTTCCACCTGGTTCGTCCCTCAACACCTGGGGATTACAATTCAAGATGAGATTTGGGTGCAGTACAAAGCCTAAACGTAATCAAACAGCAAGTGAATAGGTAGGTGTACATTTGATGATGCTTCTAGTGAGTAATATTTCACTCACTACTTTTGAGTGACAAGTGCCTATTTAATTAGCTTAGAATTTTATATGTAAACTCCACAGATTAAGGGTTTGAATATACTAATCATTTGGGAATTGTCTGTTTTGAGAGTCAAGTTTATTTTACTGAAAAACCTCATAGAAAGACACACATGATCTTGACAGACTTGCCCATCAGGACCATGATAAAGGCCATTCTATTTTAAACTCAGATGTTTATGTTTGTAGTAATATCCTTCGCAATTCCAAACTGCTTTATGCAGAAACTGATATTTAAGCTCTACAATATAGAAATTCACCTCTGTCTCCCAAGGAAATTTTTTTTATTACATCATTAGTACTAGAAGTGGTATTATCATGAAAAATGATCTTTAGGACAGATTAAAAATATATTACTCGAATAGCAGACACTCGGGTGAAACTTTTTTCTTTCTTTCAAAAGCCTTGGCTAATTAATCATTAATGAGTATTAGAAACAGCAAACAAAAAACAAACTGCAATGAATATGTCAAAATATATTTTACATTTTCCCTAATAGAGGCATAGTTTTCTACCTAGCACCTCATTCTCTGTTAGTCTGGGAAAGATGTTTGTTTATAGTTTCATTTGCAGTTTGTGTTATAATAATAAGACAGAGAAGCTCCATAGGAAAATTTCTGTAGTATCAAAGTGAAGAATAAATAGAGGCTTGTGAGTAGACCAACCAGAAAAAAGAAATTAAGAAGTAACACAATAGTAGTAGTAGTAATACTACATAAAGCAATTACTATGCTTAATGTAGCTAACATTAAGCATAGTAGCTAACATTAAGCATAGTAATTAATTGCATTAATTGCTTAGCTAACATTAAGCAATTACTATGTACCAAGTAACTATGCCGCTATGGTTTGAATGTGTCCCATAAAGTTCATGTGTTGGAAACTTAACCCCTAATGCAACAGTATTGGAAGATGGAACCTTGAATAGGTGGTTAGGCCATGAGGGTTTTGCCCTTATGAATGGATTAGTGTTATTATTGTGGGAGTGGGTTAGTTATCCAGAGAGTGAGTTTCTGATAGAAGGATGAGTTCTGCCCACTTCTCTCTCTCCTTCGTACGCCCCACCTCTCTCTCTCTCTCTTACCTTTCCACCTTCTACTATGGGATAATGCACAAGAAGCCCTTGCCAGATGCAGGTCCCTTGACCTTGGACTTCCCAGCCTCTAGAACTATGGGAAGTAAATCTCCATTTTTTATAAATGATCCAGTATTAGATGTTCTGTTATAGCAGCACAAAATGTATTAAGAGATATGCTAAGGGCTTTACAAGTATTATTTAATTTAATCATCATAATAACTCTATACAGTAGGTACTATTTATTTATTTATTTGAGACAGAGTCTTGTTCTTCTCACCCAGTCTGGAGTGCAATGGCACGATCTCAGCTCACTGTAGCCTCCGCCTCCTGGGTTCAAGAGATTCTCCTGCCTCAGCCTCCCAAATAGCTGGGATTACAGGTCCCCGCCACCACAGCCAGATACTTTTTGTACTTTTAGTAGAGATGGGGTTTCACCATGTTGGCCAGGCTGGTCTCGAACTCCTGACTTCAGGTGATCCACCCGCCTTGGCCTCCCAAAGTGCTGGGATTACAGGCATGAGCCACCACGCCTGGCCTGCAGTAGGTATCATTATTATTGCATACATGAGGAAACTGAGACACAGAAGGGGCAAATAACCATCCCCAAGCAGATGGCAGTTAAACTCCAGAGCCTATGTTCTGAAGTCTTAGACAAGAACTTTTGCTAATCACAGTCACAATATTACAGAAGATTGTAAAATTTCCAGTAGAATAAGCAAAGAGTCATAATCCAATGGGTCAAACTGCCTGTTTAAAAGTAGAAAATGGAAAATCACAAGGAATTTCTCAACACACACACAGACACTCATGCAGACATACACACTAAACACACAGACATGTGGAGAAGATAGAGATCTATTACGGTCCCTACAACCATATGCTAAAATGTATTTATTCTTTCGACAAATATTTAGCCTTCTACAGGGGCCTGGAATTTCAGGAGAGAATAGACAAACTTGATTCCAATCCTACAGAGCTTGTAATCTGTGGAAGAAGACAGATGTTGAATAGACAGTACACAAATAACTAGGTATATATTTACTGGGGTCAAAGTCTCATGAGGTAGAAAAGCACAGTGCTCTGACAACATACCAGGGAGCCCCAGCCTGCACTTCCCGGGAAGACGAAGCGGGCACGTGTATAGCCATGAATCAGAAGTGGAGAAAATCCACGTAATTATTGTGATTTTCTGCAGTTTGATCTTTCAATTCAAAAAACTGATTTTCACAGGAAAGGCAAGGACTTGTGTTGTTTTAAGTATTTTTGTACTTCGTTATTTCCTTACATATGTAGCATGGTAGCTGGGTTGAATTTAAGTGGCTCTCAGGGACGTCCGCGCCTGTGGTGGGGCAGGTAACGGGGAGCCTTCAAGAGATCTAGGGCTTCTAGAAAAGGAACTCACTTCTGCTGGGCCCAGATATGTCTGAGCAGGTCCGGGAAGCTGGTGTGGTGGCCACAGGATATTTGCAGTGGGGCTGAGGATGTTCCAGAAAGGGCATTCCTCCATGGGGAAGAAGGTAATAGGTCTGATGAGTTCAAAACCTGAGGGAAGCTTTGACCCATGCAGGGGAGGAAGTCGAGATTCTGCCGCAGCACAGTGGTCATTCCACGAATCTTTCCCCCGGCCCCCTGGATGCATGCTGGCTCTGGAGTCGAGGGGGGCCAGCTTTCTCCCACAGAATGTATAATTAAGAGAAAAGGGGCATCTTGCCCCACTGCAGAGCAGAGGAACCGTTGCCTTTCTGGGAGAAGGGAGATGCCTGCTGAGACTTGCTGAACCTGGCTGTGCACAGCGATTTCAGGGCCCATTGGAGAGATGCAACAGCAGCTGCGCCTGGCAGGGGTGGGAGGGTGGGAGGCTGGGAGGTGGGGTGTGGGTGACCACGTAAAAGAAATGCCGGGTAGAGGCTGCGAGACTTAATCTGGCAATTTCCAGAATTAGATGCAAGGAACTTGGCAGGAAGTCAGAGGTCCTGCATCAGTGGGAGCTACAAACCAGCACAAAAAAAAAAAAAAAAAAAGAAAGAAAAGAAAGGAAGAAAAAATTAAATTGTCTCTGTAAACTGAGGGGTCCTAGGGAAACTTAGGTTAGATGTAAATGAACAAATGAGTTGGTATGGCGGCCTAAGTCTATTGGAAAGCTCAGTAGGTTTATTTATGTTCTATCGATTTCATTATTCTAAAACTAAGTTGAAATTAGAACTACTTCTAATTCAGAAAAAGGGCTTGTTTTGCAAAAAAGCTCTGGTGTTTTATAGTAACTCATATATAACTATGAGCAGTAGAGGATGCAGGAATAGTGAACCCTGTTTTTCTTTTCTTCGTAGAGAGCTCTTAACAGCCTTAGCAAATACTCACTGGAGTTTTCACAAATAAAACATAGCAGAGAAATACCCAGGGGGATAGGTTTTCCCTCTAGTATGAAAGGAATTAGTGTAGTCAATAGAAAAGGAAGCTGTGTGGGAAACCCCAGAATGTAGCACAGGGTTTTCACCCAGGGAAGGGGGTGCTGAAAATACCAAAGATGACAGAATCCAGTGGTGAGACGGTGGCGTGTCAGGAGCGCGCTGTGGTATGTGTTTAACCCTTAGGCTGCCATGGTGCTTTCATAGTGTGTGTGTATGATTTTCCCCAAATAAATACATACTCTGTGATACATAATAAGGCAAAATCCCAAAGGTTCCTTCCTTCAACTATTATACAGATGAAAACAATGAAAAGCAGTTAAACATAAAATGGACATAGGTTAGGCGTGGTGGCTGATGCCTGTAATCCCAACACTTTGGGAGGCCAAGGTGGGAGGATAGCTTGAGCCTAGGAGTTTGAGACCAGCCTAGGCAATATAAGGAGACCGGTCTCTACAGATAACAAAAAAGTAGCTGGGCATAGTGGCGTGTGCCTGTGGTCCCAGCTACTGGAGAGGCTGAGGTTGCAGGGAAACGTGATCGCGCCACTGCAATCCAGCCTAGGCGACAGAGTGAGACCTGGTCTCAAAAAAGAAATAATAAACAAGCAAAATGGATATAAAAAAATAAAAGGGATAAAATAGGATAATTAGGTAACAGTCTCTTTTAGTTCAGTAGCGTCCAATCTTTCCTGACCTAGAGCTTCTGGTCTTGCCTGGAGTCCTTTGCTTAGTGAGATGGTGCTACAGTCAGAGGGCACATGTGTAATTCTGGACGGGTGTGTATCTAGTTTTGTGAGGCTGGGGGGACACAATGTAGCCTGTCCTCCTCCACACACACACTGTGGAAGTCCCTGCACTCAGCTGGGTCTCCCAATTTGGTCTCAGGGAGCAGTGTGTGGTAATAACCGAGACCGTGTTCCAGACCTACCAAGGCTGGAGATTAATCAGCTACAGACCAACCAGTGGGGAGCTGTTTCAGTTATTTTAACTGTATTTTTCTTGCCCATTGATTTAGAACACCCACCTACATTCATTTATTCTTTAAAAAAAAAAAAAAAAAAAACAGCCAGGAGTGGTTACATTCCCAAAATATTAGTATTGTGAGCCCATTTTTGTTCTTTTGTAGGAACATGCTCTATTATATCTTGGTCTTGGAGTTCCGTAAGTACAGCATTTTTGTTGGCTAGACAGTGATCTGCTTGTATGTTTTAATGCTTGCTTTATTCATTTCTGAATTAAAGAAATTAATTTTGAGACATGTAACAGAAGCTACATGATGGTACTGTCATCTGTGTTAGGTTTCTGGGACTTTGGTAACAAAACAGGAACGCTCCCTGAAGTCTGATTTTCCTCCTCCTCCCCATCCCTTTTTGAAGTTAATAAAAACACTTTGTGTGCAGGATGGGTTTTTTCCCCATTTGACCCTAAGTTAAGAAAATACATTAAATAGATTGCAAAGTTCCATTTTAACAACTCTGAGATGTGAAAAGAGGCAATAATTTGGCCATGAGAAACCTGCACAAATAATGGTTTCTTGGGTTTTAAATATAAATGCCATAGGGACATTGCTTTTGTACACATTGTAACGATGCACCAAAAAGTCATGAAGAATGACAAACTAGTTCACCTATCAAATATGCAATAGAACTTTCCAGAACACTAGAATTTGAAGGCTAGATTATTTAGGGATCGGGGAGTGGATGAATTGGATTACTCCTGCTAGTAGCTGGCAGGCGTGTGAGTAACTTACTGCATCATTAACTAAGAAGGAGGTGCTGTACCCATTATTTTCCCTAGCATATATTTCACCCTGAGACGCTCTGTCCAATGACATGGCAAAGGTCGGTACCAAGTATTAGCATTTTATTCATTTATACTCATTCTTTTCAAAAGATTGAATGGCTGCAGCAAAATCCAGCTAAGATGATGTCCAAATCTCATTCCTTCCACTTCTGTAACACTGGATCTAACAAGCACATTTTCCTCGTCTATAAAAATGGAGATTCAATTTAGACTGTCTGCCCCATTAAGGCTGCTCTGGTGGCCAGGCATGGTGGCTCACGCCTGTAATCCAGCACTTTGGGAGGCTGAGGCAGGCGTATCACAAGGTCAGGAGTTTGAGACCAGCCTGACCAACATGGTGAAACCCTGTCTCGACTAAAAATATAAAAATTAGCCAGGCATGGTTTTGTGTCCTTGTAATCCCAGCTACTCAGGAGGCTGAGGCAGAAGAATCGCTTGAACCTGGGAGGCAGAGGTTACAGTGAGCTGAGATCTTGCCACTGCACTGCAGCCTGGGGGACAGAGCCAGACTCCATCTCAAAACAACAACAACAAAAAACAACAACAACAACAACAAAACACTGCTCTGGTGAACCAACAGAGGTAGAAAGCATGTGAATTGTAAAATGCTCTATCAATGAATGAAAGGCATTACTGAAGGGTTGGACATCTTATGGACATTTAGTCAGTAGTAGTTGAGGGCTACAGCATCTTTGGGCTCTACTAGAAAGTGAGGAGTTTTAGTGACTCATCTCTGTGCCCCGAGCCTATGGGTGTAAAGGGTGGAAATGGCATTTCTGAATATTTGAGGAACCCTCAGTGTCCTAGATGTCCCATTTAAATTGCCCAGAGTAAGAGAGAAAACAGAAACACAGTTTGATTTTAAATCAAAAGTTATGATTTTATTTTTAATTGTAATACACCAGGAAAAAATATTTTTTTTAATGTCGTGAAATAAGCACTTGAAAATAACAACTTCAACATTGCTGTGATTTGCTCTGTGAGGCTTATATGGGTGGGCTTCCATATGAACATAGGCTCTGAGGTCCCCAAGAAGCTGAATCTTCCAGTGGTTTTCAAGATAGCAGCAAGCAACCTCCTGCCTCAATATGCCCAGACAGGCAGACCTGTTTGAAACGAATATGACCAGGGAGGACTATTAGGCTACTTCTGTGACCTTGGTTTTTGTCGACTGAAATAAAGTCTCAAGTGCTACTAAGCATTGGGAAAGTAACAGCATTTAAATACCAACGTGAGTCAGAACCCTTCACGTCCGGCCCGAATGGGTTATAAATGTGGCTTGACCCCGACTTATGGGACCAGTTCTTAATTTAACCAGTTACTTCAGAAGAGGTTATTACGATGCAGTTGTGGGTTTGGACGTCCAATGAAATATATCTTACCGTGAGACTTTTGCCTGCCCAGCCTAAAATCAAAAGTGCCATTTTTGAGATCTCCCAAGCCCCAC
Organism: Piliocolobus tephrosceles; assembly: GCF_002776525.5. Lineage (NCBI taxonomy): Eukaryota > Metazoa > Chordata > Mammalia > Primates > Cercopithecidae > Piliocolobus > Piliocolobus tephrosceles. The sequence continues at coordinate 89,943,597 of NC_045436.1, forward strand.
TCACGAATGTGCTCCCACTGTCCGTCTAACTTCTAGAACAACTTCCACATCACTTCCTTTAAAAAGTGTCATTCAGGAGGAAAGGAAGCCTGAGAATTCTCCCCTGCCGTCTGTGAGCCCTGAATTGTCAAAGTCTCTGAGGATGAGGAAAATAACTTGATGATTCAACAGGTTTGTGTATGTTCTTCAATGCTCTGTGCAGGTGCACTCTATTGGCCTCTTCAGCCATGAGTTGTGCCATATGGCTCACAGATGTTTATAACTGGAGTCTGCCACAGCAGCATTCAAGAAAATGCCGTGACTGCACTGACACTTGTTTTGTGTAAGTCTTGGATACCAGCATACAGAGGCTGTTGGCTCATTGGCACACTGGGACCTACCCCTTCATACTGATTGTCGGAACAAAATAGCGCATTGTGATTTCATCAGCTCTCACTTTAATGTGTATACACCACTGGCCAACTGTGGTGGTGCATCTTGGCAGAGTCTCTTCCTGATGGCAATGAGTCTGAGGCACAAAGAATCAGGTGTTGTATAGAAAAGAGACAGAATGACGTTTTAAAAGCTGTGGGAGACAATGACTCACAGCATGAACATAGGCCTTACAATCGTCCTAAATTGAGAGCAAGGTATTTATTACCGAAAACAGAGACTAGAGAAAGACACTATATTTGATTACTGGGATGTTCTGGGCGCTCATAAAACTTTGACATGACATTATTTTTCACAATGGAAACTTTTAAGGAAATAAGTGTCTACAAGAGGTGGACATGGACCATGCTTATACAATTTAAAACTCTGAACTCTGAGAGGCAGAGTCTATTTGTTCTCCATTCTCCTCATAGCCTCTTGATTCAGACCTTGGCCAATCCAGTTACTCTGTTAAAGAATCATTAAGCAAACCCCTTCCACACCAAAAAAAAAGCCCTCAGAATATGCCCTAGCTGCCTCGGTTGTGTGACACACACATGGTCTCTGAGTAGAGGCTGTACTGTATAAAGAAAAAATAGTAACCTGAGCATCTTGTCTCTCCCAGGTAATTCAGAATCTGGGACTATGGCCAGACTTCTGAAACACTCTATTCTAGCATCACTCTACTCCAGGAGCTTTGTTACTCTGATGTGACAGGCTTTACCTTATGAAGATGCTACATCTGATTAAAAAAGACATTCTGGGCCAGGCACAGTGGCTCACACCTATAATCTCAGCACTTTGGGAGACCAAGGCGGGTGGATCACTTGAGGTCAGGAGTTTGAGACCAGCCTGGCCAACATGGTGAAACACTGTCTCTACTAAAAATACAAAAATTAGCTTGGCGTGGTGGTGGGCACCTGTAACCTCAGCTACTTGGGAGGCTGAGGCAGGAGAATTGCTGGAACCCGGGAGGCGGAGGTTGCAGTGAGTCAAGATTGCGCCACTGCACTCCAGCCTGGGCAACAAGAGCAAAACTCTGTCTCAAAAAAAAAAAGAAAGAAAGAAAAGAAGACATTCTGTGAGTCTCTTTCTGTTCTCCTAGGTTCCCACTGTCTTTCTCATCAATTCTACAAAACCCACTCATATGAAGTTTCTAACTCAGTCCAGGTACATTAGTCTCTTTTCTAATCGGTTTCTTTATGTAAGCAGAGAGGTGGAGAAGCGAGAGGATATAATCAAGCCTTTCTTTTCCCTCTAGCAATGTACATGTATAGCATTACCTCTTCTCCCTTTACTTTTGTAGTGGAGCAAAATTAGAAGGATGGGAGTAAGTGACTTTGAAGAACAACCTCAATCGTGGTTTTAGTTTGGTACTTTGGCCTTCCGTTAGATGTAATATGGTAGTTACTCTTTTCCCATAAGCAGCACTAGAAGGTCACATAAACCCCCTGCTTTATGAATAGAGCACTTCTCACTAGAACTTCATTGCAAACTCATGGGCTTGGGTTGATGCTCAGACCTAGTGTATGAAATTGTGTGTGTGTGAAATAAAGGATTTTTTTAGTCCAAGAACAATGTTTTTACCATAGTAGGATTGGGATGCAGTGGAAAATCTTCAATAGAAAGATAATCTATTGCAGCATAGTGGGGCAGCTATAAAAACCTGCCTGCCCAAGTTTTTCTGGAATGTTAACTGACAGCAGAATTATCTATGTGGCAGTCAATTCTCTGGTAGGTTTCAGATTTGTCATGGGCCAGTGATCCAGCCTCATATCTTGATATGATTAAAGCAGCTAAGCTGAGATGTTAAAAACAGTGCATTGAACCTATACTACCAAAATTTCATTTTGTTTTTTTTTTAAAAAAAAAATGTGGCTTTTTTCCTCCCATGATAAACATTGGAAATGCCTTTAGATATATTTAGCTAATTTTAAAACTATTAAGACATTCACCCTGTAAACAAAAATTCCAAGTTATTTTACAAGTAAAGACAAACATGAACCTAATACCAAGATGAAAGTGCTTTGGAAGTATCATTTAGAGTCTTTTTAAGATTTATGCTCACTTCTGTATTCTAAGCTGCATTAAGAGATCTGTAATAAATCACTGAATTAAATAATTAAATCAACCAGATGAGCCTCCAATGGGTCTTTCAATTAAACTCAAGTCAATTGTTATGTGGCCTTCTCCTCATTTTAATTATTCTCATTTTCTGTTATAAGGAAAAAAGGCTTATTGCACGGTATCGTGTATTTGCAAAGCTCAAAATAACATTTGCATCCTAAGCATCTATTAGTTCTTATAACAGGACCTGTCTTTTCAGCTCATGTCAGATTTTGCATAATTTATAATACATTCCTCCATCAATTGTATCACATCTATGAACCAACTTCAAGACATTATAGACCGCTCAGAATCATTTAACACAGATGTAACAGCTTTCCTCCCCTGCGCTGCGCTCCCCCCCCCCACCCATTTCTTCCAGTCATGACTTGGTTTGCATGGATTCTTTGTTCACTGCTCAAACCATTCACACAGAATGGAATAAAACTTTATTCTTTTTAAATTCCACACATAAACGAGATGCCGAAAAAGCCCTTGCCATCTCTGACAGAAAAGCAGAGCAGCTGTTTCATGAACGACAGCACAATTAAAGCTAAAATAATATAAAAATAATTTGAAAAAATCCCTTTTACTGTACACTCTCAAAGCAAGAAAGAGAAACAACAATTTTGTGGTTTTTTTTTCTTTTCTGCTAGCCAGAAAATGTGTTTCTATTCATTTGGGCTTTGAAGTTCAGTGTACCCCACATGTGTGAGTATGTGTGGCTATGTGCGTGGAATCTATGCAGTGTAGAAGCCCCTAATCTTTTCATCTAGTTTGCCTAATCATTAAGCTACTTAACCAATTATAACACTATTATGTCACATTGAACCACTTTACATAATTGCTTCCTTGAAATACTAGGAACATTGACACATGTATTTGGCTTGTAAAGGACTGAAGTATTACAGATAATATTATCCAGTTTTTTTTTTAAAGAATATGGCTCTTAATAAATTGATTTTGAGTTCCAGAGCAAAAGTCCCTTCTAAAACATTTCTGAAGCTGACTTGAAGCAGGGTGAATATCTTCTGATTTGGCCAAAGATATGACAAGTGTTTCATATCACTTAAAATTTGAGGGATAAGTGTATAGGGGGCCCTTTGTTGTCGACTGTTTTCAGCCAAACTTGCCTTGAAGTTTGTTGTAGTATTGCCAGTCAGCCAGCAGAGGGCACTTTACACACCTCTACATTGCTTGGGGAGCAAATGCAGATGATGCAGAAACACAGTGTTCCCCCAATATCAGGAACAGCCCTGTGATTTCCTTTTGGAATTCACAAAAATATCGAAAATATACGCTGTACTGTGTTTCATTTGGAAAGTTATGAGTGTGTGTGAAGTCAAACAGGGAGGGGCATACACACCGTCTGTCTCTCAAACTGATCTTCGACTCACCTCTTTTCCCACTGCTTTTCTAGCTCACTGTGGTCCTGGGCCGGGCCTTTTTACGAATACTACACAACCTGTTTTCACATTGTTTGGTCAAGTGTTTATCTTTTCGATTCTGTATTTACTCTTCTGTTCAAAAGCCTGGGGCAACTGAACAAAAGGATAATGCTTCATATCTCATTTAAGAGTGAAAATTACAGTTCAACTCTCAGAAATGCTCGGGGATGGAGCTGCCCCCATGGGACCTGGGCTGCACTGTTTCCATCCTCCCAGGAAGAACCTTGGGGAAGTATCTGCCCCCTTTGGTTTTGGCAAACTCACTAGCCTGAGGCTATGCAGTGAAGATGAAGTTAGTTGAAATATAGTTGTTTACATCTGTTTTCATAAGGATGATTAAGACATCTTTTCTCATGGGGGCTACAGCAGCTGACATTTCTTAAAAAGGCTTTAGTTTCTACAAAAGCATTATTGTTCTAGACATACACCCTGTGTCTCTTTCATTTTTATCTTTTCTATTGGCTCCAGTTTAGTGTCCATAAAGTTAGAAAGGATTGTGTGTGTGTGTGTGTGTGCTCGCACAGTTTCTAGAGTAAAAATCTTTCATCTTAGAGAAATGTGACACTTAGTAAATACATTTTTTTTCCTATGTGTTAATAGCCTTTGTTTGCCTTTGATTAGTCTCCTCTGCCTCTGGCTTGCTTTTGTTCTCCCTTGTCCTAGAGTTGACAGATAAAGAGGGAATTGGGTCTTCCAGCAGCAGTGCTTGGAGATGGAGGTGCACTCAGTGAGTCCTCACCCTAAAAGGATCATAAACTTACTGGGTTAAATCAACCTAATTATCCCTAAGCTGCCTTGGGTTTTGTGTTTGCTCATGTTTTGTTTTGTTTTAGCTGCACCACGTGTGATTCCTTGTGCCATTTTCTTTTGTCTATTATTTTTCTTGATGACCCTGAGCTATGGCTTCCTCCTCAGTTCCAACACTATTCAGCTTTCGTTGTTTTCCTCATTTTGCCGATGTAGGCCTCAAAGAAGAAATGGCAGAAGAGCACAAGGTAGCTGAGGTACATGAGTGAGGACCAGAAGATGTTCTGAAAGTGAGAGTAACACTGGTCATGCTGCATCCAGTAGAAGACCAGGTAGTTAACCACACAGCCCATCAGCATCTGAGTGATCTGGGACAAGGTGATGAACATGGCAAACTTCCGGGAGACTCGGAAACCCGCCGCCCGCAAGGCATAGTAAGAGTACATCACGGCGTGCACGCCATAGTTCATAGTCATGAACCAACCTCCCCCGGCAACCATGTCTTTGTAGGAGTACCAAGAGTACAGGAGCACAGTGATGTGGTGATACCAGTGCAGGAAGATCAGCTTCTGCTTCCTCAGAATAATGAATATTGTATCTCCTGAAAGACAAAGGGGAAGAAGGTACGTGAGATCTTTGACCACCAATAACGATGACTTACAGTTTTGTAAGAGGGTAGACATCCTGAGCTAGGACTGGATGGTTACATGGACGGGATTAGAACCCAGGACTGGTACTTACTAGCTCTGTGACCCTGGACAGGTTACTTGTCCTCACTATTTCTAGTTTCCTCCTCTATACAAATGGTGATAATTTAAAAGAGTAGCATGGAATTGCCTGAGGATTAAGTAGGATAATGAGCATGGCCCTCTTCACACACAGTAGGCAAGCAGCAAATGTTTCCTTCAAGGTATTTCACACAAAATCTTATCCATCATTGATCTGGAAGGGACATTAACAACTATGTTGCCAACTCCCACCTCAACTATACATCTCAACTATACACCTGGAGGGGACTGGTGACTTGTCTTAGATCATTTATCAATCAAAAGAAACAGACTGGAACTCAGGTGCCCAGCAAAATGTTCTAAGGCCTCTCTAAAGTAGTAAAACCATAATTTTTCTTTGGTACATGACAAAAGGTACCCCTCAAACATATCCCTGTAAATTACGAAGCCTTGCCAAATGGCAGTGAGAAAAGTAAAATCTAAACAAAAGACAGAAAAAGGGGGACAAAAGTCCTCTTCTATACACATTCGCTGACAAGGGTAATAGGAATATTTTATACCAGTGAATCAAGTGAGGAGAAATTGAAAATAACAGTTTTCATTTTATAGAATTAACTGAAAAGCTTTCCAGGATCTATCAAAATTTTGTCTAACAATATCCCTTTGAAGGAAAAGACCATAGCTTCTGAGGCAGGGAATTTAGATTATGAAAGCTAGAATTATGCTGAGGTGAGTAGATGCTATGTATCTGCAATGCTTCACTGAAAAGTCTCAGGGCTCTGAAAATAGACTGTAGAACATTTATGTAAAATTGGATGAAGAGCAAGCCCAGTGAAAAATACACCCAATTACATTATCGAGTAAGAGAATAAGGGAAGATACACTAGGATGCGGGACAGAAACAGGCTAATGCAGGTGAATGCGTCTTTCTCCTTCCTATCTCTGTGGTTATGAGACATGGGAAAAATTGACATCCTTCATGACGTTTGGTGAACTCAAACCTGGCTTCTTTTTGTGTAAAAACAAGAGTTAGAAGATTCTTTTAATTTTTTATTTGTTTTTGAGATAGGGTCTTGCCCTGTCACCTACATGCCATCACAGCTCACTGAAGACTTGATCTCCTGGGCTCAAATGATCCTCCCACTGCAGCCTCAGGAGTAGCTAGGACTGCAGGCACGTGCCACCAAGCCCAGCTGATTAAAAAAAAACTTTTTTAGTAGAGATAAGTTCTTGAACTCCTGAGCTCAAGCCATCTGCTGGCCTCAGCCTCCTAAAGTGCTGGGACTATAGGTGTGAACCACCGTGCCTGGCCCTGGATCTTCTTCTTCTTCTGAAATTTAATTAAGCGCAAAAAAAGCTAGTACTTATTCCTGCCTTATCCCTCATGTACTTCACAGATGGCCTAAAACGCTTGCACCAGGCAAGTCAAAGCATGCTGGGCTATGGGGAAAGACTTCTAAGGTTCTAATGACAGTGGCTGGAAGGATACAGATGGTGCCCCATTCCATTCATTAGGAGAGCTATTAGTTTATTTTCCTACTAAACTGTTAAACAGTATTATTTCTTATTTGTTTACAATAGAAAAAGAAAGCTGGCTGGGTGCTGTGGCTCACGCCTGTCATCCCAGCACTTTGGGAGGCCGGGGGGGCGGGGGGGAATCACTTGAGGTCAGGAGTTCAAGACCAGCCTGGCCAACATGGTGAAACCCCATCTCTACTAAAAATATAAAAATTAGGTTGGCATGGTGGCTCACACCTGTAATACCAGCACTTTGGGAGCCCGAGGTGGGCAGATCACGACGTCAGGAGATTGAGACCGTCCTGGCTAACATGGTGAAACCCTGTATCTACTGTAAAGCAAAAAAAAAAAAGAAAAAAGAAAAAAGAAAAAAAAAAAGTAGCCAGGTGTGGTGGTGGGCACCTGTTAGTCCCAGCTACTCTGGAGGCTGAGGCAGGAGAATGGCATGAACCCGGGAGGCGGAGCTTGCAGTGAGCCGAGATTTCACCACTGCACTCTAGCCTGGGCGACAGAGTAAGACGTGAGACTCCATCTCAAAAAATAAATAAATAAATAAATAAATAAATAATAAAATAAAATAAAATAAAATAAAAAATTAGCTGAGCATAGTGGCAGCCACCTGTAATCCCAGCTACTCAGGAGTCTGAGGCAGGAGAATCACTTGAACCCGGGAGGCAGAGGTTGCAGTGAGCCAAGATCACGCCATTGTACTCTAGCCTGGGTGACAGGGTAAGACTCCATCTCAAAAAATAAATAAATAGGAAAGTTGTCAGTTGTCATATTTCTGAACTTACTATCAAATTTTTGTTGAAGTCATCTTCTCTCTTGCAAGATGCCTGATTTTTATGGTGTCTATAAATGTCAGGCAGGCTAACAATGATGGATGCTGATGGTAACACTCATACTTAAGGGACAAAACTGGTGTCAGGAGACTCGGGGTCTACTTTTCAGTGTTAAACTGTGCTATTTTTGTGTGCCTGTCAGAGATCCACCGTTTCTGTATAACTACTACTCTGTGCCTCCAATCCCTCTGTCGACAATAACGTAGACACAATCAATTCCAGCTACCTTTGTTCATAGTGTAAAGAAGGTAGATGTCTAAGAAACTGTATGTTTACAACAAATTGAGTCATTTATAATTGAATAGATGCTTTTATGAGTCTGTTAGCATTAACTAAAATATAAATCCCCATACAATTCCAAACACATTATACTAAATTTGTCATAAAGTGATATGCATTTCATCCTAAATCTTTAGTTTAACTCTATCATCACTTTTACATTAAATTTTTATTGTCTAAAGAATGATTAAGAAAAACCATATTAGAATGGGCCAGTGTGGGATGGAAAGTGGAAGGTACAATTCTGGAGTTAAGAATGGCTTTGTGTTTCACCTGTCTGGAGGTGAGGGTATATCTCAGGTTTATCTGAGACACACTGGGTGTTTCTAGTTACTTTAGGGAGTGGAGTGGAGTGGAGGGTAGGAGGGGAGAAAACATGTCCCAAAATTTCAATGACAAAATTAACTTAAATTTGCTTGGGAGTTTTTTCCAGAACACATATGCAGGATGGTGGGTGCAGGAATGAAACTGAGCGTCTTGCAGCAATGGCTCTGGAGCTGATCAGTAGTACCATTCAATGCTCTATCAGGGTTACTATCCCCAAGACTGCTGACCCAAACAGTAGTAGTTTTCCTCAAGCAGGGGGAAACTGGTGGGGCTCCAGAAGAGCTAACCAAGTCCACACACGGTTTTGGATATGGCAGCTGAGATGCACCAGTCATGCCACTCTAGCAGGTACAAATTATTTTTCCTCTGGGGAAACCACATAATGTCACATTTAATTTGTCATGCGCCAGAGTCATGCCAAGTGAAGGTAATTTCAGGCTTTCCAGAAGCTATAGAGTGACCCAGAAATGTTAACTATCAGAGGAACTGTGCATTTGAGTTGGTCAATCAATCTTTCTTGTTCAAATGTCCTGTTGGCATAACGGGAAGGATGCTGGCCAAGTACAAGCAATGGGACTTTAGACTCTTCGATGTTTCAGTCATGTCATTTTAGCTACCTCCTGGCTCATGTTTCCTTTATCATGATTTCTCTAACCTTTGGTCCAACTATTATCATGGAAGAGTCAGCTTTCAGGCAGGGCATGGTGTTCCTTATACCCAAGTGTCCCTTCTTAACTACACCTTTGCAGCTGCAGGAAAAGCAACAAGCCATTTGGAAATCCCCAGGGTGTTCTTGGCCACCAAGAGACACAGAGAGGCTACTCTGTGTGTGTGGTTTGTGACACACAGCTGAGTCCCTCTTCCCAGGGCTAGCTAGAGTGCTGCTGAGTCAGAGCTTCAAAAACAATGACATGCTCAACTGAGCAAGGACCTGGGCTCACAGCAGATGTTTCCAAGTTCTAACAAAACAAAATCTCAGCAGGTTTTAATATAATCCAAATAGTAGGTGCTCAAAGATTTGGCACACAAAGCAGGTTAGTGGCTCTCTTCCTCTTACTTGTTCTAGTGGCCTGCAACCCCATAATTCACTGAAATGAGCACACGGTTTTCTGCTGAAACAGAAAGTTCTTCTTGCTATTTATTAAGAGTTCAGTGAAGGGGGAGTTAGTGTGGAATGAGAAGCATTTCAGTTGGGGAAGATGCAAAAGTTCTGGAAGTTGATGGAGTGATGGTTGCTCAACAATCTGAAGAGTATGTATATTTTACTGCAATTTAAAACAAGAGTTTGAGTTTGTGGGAGCTGGGGGGATACAGTTTCAGTATTGTACATGGAAGAACTGTTTTTTTCCTCACAAGATCTTTTCCTTTTGGTGCTCATAAGAGTCCAGAGTCTTAGAATATTGAAAGGTAAAATTTGGGACCTAAAAATAAGAAAAGTTCTAAATAATCCAAATGGGTAAATCTCTCAATAGTGGAGACAATAATAGTGGAGGCAAGATTTCCCAACTACACAAACTGCGAAGAAATTTAACCTCCAAAATGCATGGGAAAAAAAAGTCATCCAGGCAAACATGTTGACTACGTAAAGACCTAGGTCTGCTTCTCTTGGAAACACTTGCACTGATTTTGGACCTGTTTTGAGTCAGCAGTTAACCTCTGAATGGCCATTGTCAGAGGAGCTCCAGAGTATTTGAAGAACAATATCCCATATTTTAAAATGTAAAAAAAAAAAGTATTCAGGGCATGAAAATTATCTCTAAAAAGGGTTTGAAACTGTATGAAGAATTTGTGTTACTAATTAACCTCATTAAAGAACTACGTCAAGATTAGAATATATTTTTCCCAACACTTCAATCTCATATTTTAACTACAGAGGGATCAATTATTGGATAATCCACAAAGGACTACTTCAAGTTATTGTGATGAATGAGTCCTTTCCAGGGAAAGGGATTATCATGCTGGCAGCACACCACTCCTGTTGACTGCAAATAGGAGACTGGACTATAGCTCCTTTGGGGCTCAAGAGGGAAAACTGTGTTCAATTACAATGTCCACCATGAGGCTGAGGGGAGTGGACATTTGGGCCTGGATTAAATTAAGACAGGTGATATTAAGATCATCAGCATCAACACAACCAAGATAGAGGATGAAAACATGAATACCTCTGGTTGCTACACTAATAGGTCTTCTCTAGGTATCCTAAAAGTCAGGAGGACAGACAGCATAGGTCTGATTATGTCTTTCAAGGAAATTCATCACTATAGATAGCTTGAGGTGGCATTTCAATAAATTATTCCTCCAAAAGATAGAAAGGACTACGTTTGTTCTCAAGCACCTCAAATACAGCTGCATATAACTCAGAACACAACACAGACGAGTATTCCTTGCCGGGAAAAGGCATTTCTAGAAGAAAACACTGAGGCTGCTTCTTTGCGATCTGAGGCTTAAAGGTCAGACATATCATACCATTTCTTATTAAAAGAAAACATTTGGGGGGAGGTAGTAAAAGGTAGAAATTGTTGAAGTGTTCAGGGGAAATCACATGTTTCATGGATTTACTACATTTCTGTAGCTATAGTCAGGTCTTTGTCAAAAAAGATAGGGGATTAATAAGGTTACTAAATAGCATAAAAGTCAAAGGGATATATTTCTCAACTAAAATAATTCAAACTTTAATAATGTGTAAATTTATTTTAAAGAAAAAAAGCCACAGCCGGGCACAGTAGCTCATGCCTGTAATCCCAGCACTTTAGAGGCCGAGGAGGGCTGATTACCTGAGGTCAGGAGTTCGAATCCAGACTGGCCAACATGGTGAAAACCCTGACTCTACTAAAAATACAAAAATCAGCCAGGTGTGCTATGGCACACACCTGTAATCTCAGCTACTTGGGAGGCTGAGGCAAGAGAATCGTTTGAACCCGGGACGCGAAGGTTGCAGTGAGCTGAGCTAGCACCACTGCACTCCAGCCCAGGCAACAGAGTGACACTGTCTCAGGGGGGAGGAAAAAGAGTCACAAAACCCTAAGAGTAAAGAATACATGCTCACAGTCTCAGATCAACCCCAGTTTGAGAACAAGTGCTCTGATTCAGAAACTCTATGAATCAAAGCAAATTAAAATATTCTCATATAATTTTAAAATTCCCCGAAATACCTCTTCAGATTTTTCAGGCATTGTCTGTAAATCCAGGGTAAAAACCACTTCTTTAGCCTATGACTTCATATCTAGTGGTACCAATACCTCCTGGGGCCTGGTTCATAAAATCTGTATTGTAAAATTCCTTTTAGATAAAGTTGCCATTCTATTTCAGCCGGTGCTTAACGTAAATGCATTGAATGAATGACTAAATGAATCCACACTAATGCATTTTAGCCTGAGACCATTTTCATAGGCTCCGTGTGTATAGGCGTATGTGTGTCGGTCGGGGAGGGGTGCAGGCGCGCACATGCATGCAGTAGTTATCTAGTTATTTTGGACTATCTTTGTACCTCTGCCCCTCTTCGAAAAGGTTTTCAGGAAAAATTTTCTTCTGTTGTTCTTCCCTGGTTTTTGACCTGGGATGACAGTAGCTCAAACCAACTGTCATCTACTGGTAAACAGCAGGTTTCTGGCTTCCAGTGGAAGGCGGCTGGGTTGCTGGCCTGCACACACCAGACTCTTCCCATTCTATCTGACTAGACACGGGGCATGAACAAGGAGCACCTTACAGAGACTGCTCATAGCTTATATTGCAGGTGGTTTGTAAGGAAAGTATAACCTCGATCTCCCTCTTTAGGAGAAACAGGTGAGGGGACGATACATATTAGGTTGGTGCAAAAGTAATTGCGGTTTTGCCATTGAAAACCATGGCAAAAATCGCAATTGGTATCTTTTGAACTAAATATGTATAATTCTTAATTGCAGGTAAAAAAAAACCACAGAACCCCAGAGGGTGACCAGGTTTGCCTTACCAGTTTGTACCTGTACAATCTGTACCAGTTTGCTAGTATTACTCATGGATGTACTCAGAGCTTATTGTCACCACTAGATCTCTTTCCGTGTAAGTAAAGACATTTTCCTGGAAAACTGGGCCCACATCAGCTCCTTGACTTCACTATTTCTGCTAACCTGCGCCACACTTACATTCAAGACCATTAAAGAGTTGAGGGAAAAAATATAGAAATCTACAAATACAGCCTGTATTTTCTATTAATTTCTAGAAGGTAAATTACATTCCCCTTCCCTAAGGCCAGTCTTGATGATTAAAATCAAACACCACCAGAGCCCAACCCTTAGCATTTGTTAATGAGAACATGAGGGTCCCCAAATGAAAAGCTTAATTCCTAATCTGAATCCTAACTCTACAGATGAAAGTACGCTCAGATACGGGACTTGGAAATAGCTGTGTTGCTCTTTTTTCCCCCATATTTTAATATTAGCTCAGCTCAGTGGGCCTTTTAAAGGGGGCTGTGTACATTTTATAAGTCCCTGGAGGTATATTTTTAGTAGAGCTCAAAAATCAGCATGTTTGGTATAAACTATCTGCTGTTAATATGCACAATGTAAAATTATTTAAAAGGAAAGAGGGAGTGAACAATAGAAAGCAGAAGTCAGTCAAGAACTCAAATTCATTCACTGTAACTTTCCTGAAACCAACAAAATAGGACCTTCAAATTGTTCCTTTGCTCACTAAATAAATATTGTGGAAATGTTGCTACAAAGAGAGGGAGAGGAAATGGAAGAAGATACTCACCTAGTTCGGGTGCTTTGCTTAGCACAAATGCATAAGCCCAGAATTTGCTGACAGGTCCATTGTAAAAACCCTGGTCACAAACTGACTGCTTCAGGCCTTTGGTCATCAAAATGTACACCATATAAGCACCAGTTCGAAGAGCACCGAATATACTTCATAATGAAAAGAGAAAAGAAACAGCATTTAGGAAAATAGTTTCACTTCTCACATTAACCATATTTAGAAGACTGGTCTGCCACTGGCAGGAAATAGGCATAAGAATCATAATATTTGTATTTCCTTGAAAGCATCTAAAAATGAGCAAATACAATGACTCAAGCACTTTATTCTGAAACCATACATGATACCACTTCCTCTTCATCAATGTTCCAAAAAGAGGTCATGAGAAAGGGTAATAGATTCAGGGCAGGATGTCATGAAGAACGCTGGTGACCTTTGAGTTTCAGCTTGGAAACTATTCCTCGGAGAGCAGATGGGTGTGGCTGCAAACTCTTGAAATTACCTCACTTTTGCCCTGTGCCAGGTCATTCTCCAAGTTCCACTGGCTCTACTTCCTGAAAACCTGTTTCTCTTTAAGCAAACTTTTCCTCTACTTCTGGACTTGCCTTACCAGCCCAGGCTTTTTGGACTCTCCTTGGATTTCCCCAGCAGTCTCCAAATTGCTTTCTACTCTCTGATCCATCTTTCTCAGAGAGTCAGAATGAGACTCCTTCAAAGCTTAGCTCTGTCACCTCCTCCAGGAAGCCCATTCAGGCAGAGACAAGTGCTCACCCCCGGAGCTCCCTAGCACCATGTGCTAATACTGCCCCAACACTGCTCTTCAATGCTCTGTGATGTGTTTATCTCCACATAGGCACAGGTGCTCAATACAGATTGTTGAAAAAGTGAAGAAAAAAATAAATGTTTTAAATCAAGGAACTGGTAAGGAAACAGGAAGTTCTGGAACACATTAGGCTCAAGAAACACAACCTGCTGTGGGAAAGCACTCCGCAATGGGGACAAGCAGTGCTGTTACGAAGTGAGCCCCGTAAGTGTACATCCCGAAGTGTGTGAACCACGCCCGGGCTGAGAGGAGAGCTGGAGGACCATGTGGGGAAGATGGACTCGTTTAGCCTTTTCTGCCGCAAAGGGCAGCGTCTTACTCTAGAAGTCTGTTGAGAGATCAATGAATGAACGAACAACTGTTGAATTGGGAAATGGAGACTTCTTTTCTCCTCAGAGGCACTGTTTTTTATTTAAAATATCTTATTTAGAGTTGCTTTAGAATAAATCATTCCACTAGGCTAACCTGTCCAGAAAGCATGCATCTGCCAACTAGAACTAAAGGTCAACTTTGTACAGAATCAAAATAATGAAGTTTAATTCCTGGCAATTGCCTTTTAAGTTGCGTCTTCGTAAGTAGCTTCTCCAAAGGTATGAAGACTCCATCAAACGGTGTTCCTCTTTCCAGGGTATGAAATTGTCCTGCAAAGGATTACTGTCATTTTACAGATATAGATCTTGTTTAATCCTTTAGTGGTTTTTCTCTGCACTTAGAATAAAAACCTCAACTCCTTTATCAGAACCGACAAGGCCTCTCTGCACTGCCTCTCTCTCCCCATTCTCCACTCTCACCTCCTGCCATTCTCTTCTTGCTTGCTGGGAGCCAATCACTCCAGCACTTTCAGACACTTTCAGTTTTCTGCCTCAGGACCTTTGCATTTCTCCCGTTCATAACAAAACTGGCTTCATTTTACTTTCTTATCTCAAGGAAATGTCTCCTCCCAGTGGAATGACCTAAGTCTTTACAGTTCATTATCTGTCCTAATTTGGGGATGAAGGGTTGATTTCATTAGTAGCATCAAGTAGTGGATATTTTTCTGCCTTATCTGAATTTTTTTTTTGTGTACTGTCTTTCCCTCACCAGATGATGGCTACTTTTTTTTTTTGACAGAATCTTGCTCTGTTGCCCAGGCTGGAGGGCACTGGCATGATCTCGGCTCACTGCAACCTCCGCCTCCTGGGTTCAAGTGACTCTCCTGCCTCAGCCTCCCAAGTAGCTGGGACTACAGGTGTGCACCACCATGCCCAGCTAATTTTTTGTGTTTTTAGTAGAGATGGGGTTTCACTATGTTGGCCAGGCTGGTCTCAAACTTCTAACCTCATGATCCACCCACCTCAGCCTCCCATAGTGCTGGGATATAGCCCAAAACCCTTCCTGTTACTCTACTTGCTGTTAGACTGTGTGATGCACACATGATCAGAGTAGATCCAAAGAATGTATCTTTGAAATAGTTACTATCCTTTCATCCTTTTGGGTCTCAAAAAATCACTGTAATTTATTCTCCATTTCTAAGGTATTCACACAAGTTCATTTATTCTTTCAATGGTCAAATATTTATTGGCATGATTTTAGATGATGGAGTGAAAAAAAATCATTAAGCTAACTCTGGCTAGTGGGTGGAAGACTTCAGAGGAAGTGGTATTTGAATTAAGGGCAAAGCGGTATTCACAAGTTTGAGGGCTAGGGTATGGGGAGGTCACTTCAGAGCACTGTAGAACTGAAGGATTTGATATCATGGTGACCTACAATATTGCTGACAGCAAGTGTATAGCACATATTATTGTCCCATATCTGGACATGTGCCTCATTCCCTAAGCTCTGAACAATAAGGCTGACTCAGAACAGAGGACAGTAGCACTTTTCAGGGAAACCGTCAGTGCCAGCCATTGGGCCCATGTGTCTGTGGGCAAAGGCGCATTGTTGGGATGTGACGGTGCGACTGCTGGGGAGTGCTGTGGGGGCTGCCTGGCCAATGGGATAATTGTTATTTGTGGGGAGCCACTAGCTCCGCCCCTGGCACATTTCAGCCTCTGCACACTTTGGAACCAGGTGGTTTTTATCACAACAGTGTCACACTGTAACGCTTTATCAAAATACACTTTAAGGTGAAGAGACTTTCCTTCCTCCCTAAGTTACATTAGCTTGAGAGGCAGTGTGATGCAGCAGGCAAATATGCTGCTCTGTTCTGCTACCCCGAGTCCTTACTTAGGCTCACAGCAGACGTTGCTAATCAGTCTCAGCACTCTTTCTGGCCATCCCTGAACAACACATTGAAGTTCTCAAGTGACTCTATGCCACTGTCAATAGATCAGGGTTACAAATTGAACCCTTTGTACAATAGGCTCCAATCACAGCCCAAACCCTTACTACTAACAGTTTTATAATTAGCCAAGTTACTGAAGAATCTTTTCCTCTGAAATGAGAGTAATATCTAACATGCAAATTCATCTTATGAATTTTGTAAAGCAATATAAGTAAGGTATTTAGTTAGCATCAAGCCTCTGATGTATAGGTGCTCAACGAAACAGTTTTCATTGTATTACTCTTCTTACTCTATTACTACTTATATTATTATTATTGCTGATTTACTTTGGCTAACCCTCAATGTTGAAAATCACCTTCCTCTCTGATCTTATTTTGTCAGGTAAGAGAGATTAAGGTTAATTAACCCTAATTCAAAGTTAAGGAAACTGATTTACAGCTAATTCAATTTGCCACATTGATTGTTCATATTATTCCTATTGCTATGAGAATTTTTATTTATATACATTTTTTTCTTGGACAAGTGAGTCTCTAGGAGCCAAGGATGGCTGTCATTCTCAAAGCACTTCTCAGGTTTCCGGAGGCCTGCTCCTGGTGTGGCGACCCCAAGGAGGGACATCTCCTGCAGTGGGGTTGCTCTTTTGGAGTAGTAGAAGCTGGCCAGAGTGCGGGGTCAAGGAGGGACAGCCTGGGCAGTCCACATCTGGTGGGCTCAATCTCCCAGTTCCTGATCCTGACTCTCATCTCCACAAAAGGTAATCATGCACCAACTTTCCACAAGTGACAACTAGCAAGTTTACAACAGGATGTGAAATGAGCACTTTCCATAGAAAGGCTTGAAGGAGAAGCTGTTGGTATAGAAAAGCTTCTGTTTCAAGTGAAATGTATCTTTCCTTCACATGATAAAGATTATTCTAAATCTAGAGCCTCAAACAGGCTGAGGGTCTGGACCACTGTGTTGAATGAAGGCAGATGATTACTACGTCACATGCCTTTTCCCAGCTCTATGGTCATACTTTAAAAAAAAAAAAGAAAAAGAAAAAAAAAAGAAATATACCATACAGGCTGGGAGCGGTGGCTCATGCCTGTAATCCCAGAACTTTGGGAGGCTGAGGCGGGTGGAGCACCTGAGGTCAGGAGTTCGAGACCAGCCTGGCCAACATGGTGAAACCCCGTCTCTACTAAAAATACAAAAATTAGCCAGGCACGGTGGCACACGCCTGTAATTCCAGCTACTCGGGAGGCTGAGGCAGGAGAATTGCTTGAACCTGGGAAATGGAGGTTGCAGTAAGCTGAAACTGTGCCATTGCACTCCATCCTGGGCAACAAGAGTGAAACTCTGTCTCAAAAAAAGAAAAGAAAAGAAATAAAAAGAAACATACCATACATATCATTTTTGTCAAAGCCAAATGAATCAATGGAATAGCAGAGAGCGCTGTGGAGGGAGCAATATATATTTCTGCTCCCTCTGCAACATCAGACACAATGTAGCAAGGAGATGAGGAGATGGGGATCACCGTCCTGATTAGCTAAGGTGCTTTCTTCTCAAACTCCTGCACTGGGTTCCTAATCCACAAGGAGCCTGTTTCCTGATCTCTAGCTATTTGCCATGGGATGTCAGGAGGGGCCAAGAATATCCATTATACAATTAACTGTAATACTTTGTGGGTGGGGGAGGGTACCTTCTATTTTGTACTGTGTACATTTCTGCACTATTTGACTATTTTTAATTTTTTTTTAAGCAATAAGATCTTGTTCTATTGCACAGGTTGGCGTGAAGTGGCTCAATCACAGCTCACTACAGCCTTGAACTCCTGACCTCAAGTGATCCTCCTGCCTCAGCTTCCTAAGTAGCTAGGATTATAGGCATGAGCCACTGTCCCTGTCTATTTAACTATTTTAAAATAAGCACATATTAAATTTCTTTTTAAATGAAAACAGGGGTCTCATCATCTTGCCCAGGCTGGTCTTGAACTCCTGGACTCAAGCAACCCTCCTGCCGCAGCCTCCCAAAGTGCTGGGATTATAGACGTGAGTTACTGCACCTGGCCCAGATTGATAATGTTTAAAAATCTACTTTAAATAGGTGCCTGGCCACAATCGATGCAATCACAATGCTACCAGCTTGTGAAGCTTTCCTAGTGAATTTCTAGTGTGATGTTGGCATATAACACTAATCTCTAATCAGCCCTTGGATGACAAACTGGCATTAGGACTGGTGGAGGAAAGACTGTTTCATGTATTAAATCAACACATATTTAGCACCCACCAAGTGTCAGATATTATAGTACTCATGAGGGAGGTTGGGGAGGGGGAGTTTCTACAGCCTATTGCAGGAGACAACAAACATGAAAATAAACAAATATATATGTATAACAAAAATAGAAACAATTAGTGGCACTGAAGAGCTGAAGAGTATGTATGTGTACAAGGTTGGGAGTTTCCTTTGGATACTTACATAAACAGATGTTGGAATTTTTAAAATAAAAGTTTAGAAAGCAAGTTCTTGTTTTCAGGGGTTTTTTTTTTTTTTTTTTTTTTTTTTGGTCTTTCATAGGTGTATGTATTGGGGTCCTTTTTAAAGATGTGTAAGATATGGCCAATCTTCTTTAAAACCAGGCTTTGGGCTGGGCTGGGCACAATGACTCACAGCTGTAATCCTAGCACTTTGGAAGCCTGAGATGCTTCCTCAGCCTGACAAAATAAGATAGAGGCTCGCTTGAGCCCAAGTTCGAAGCCAGCCTGGGCAATATGGTAGAACCTCATTTCTATGAATGCAAAAATTAGCTGGGCAAAGTGGTACACACCTGTAGTCCCAGCTATTCAGGAGGCTGAGGTGAAAGGATCGCTTGAGTCCAGAATGTCGAGCCTGCAATAAGCCATAATTGTGCCACTGCACTCCAGCCTGGGTGACAGAGTGAGACCCTTTCTCAAAACAACAACAACAAAACTTCCTAAGGCTTTGACCATGACGTCTGACCATTTACCTACTTGCAAAAAGACTGAATAACTCCATATTTTAACCTTCCACTTTTATTTCCATCTGGAAGTCAAAATGGAATAGCTCAGTGATGTTAAGAATTCCAGAATTCTGCCCTGGGAAAAAAAAGAGCCTTGGGTATAAATCATCAATACTTTAAAGTATTTTCACATGAACATCAATAGTTGATTTAAAAAAAAAAAACAATTTTACATTGTTCCCTTACTGATCTTCATCTTAAATTAAGATTTTTTTTGGAATCAAACCATAGTTTCTCAAGGATTTTTTATTCTGAAATGCCAACCACCAACCAATCTCCACCCTACTAACTCAATAACCAAAGGTACAATTACTTTCCAGTATTAAGCAATGAAAATGTTTTATCATATTTCTATCCTACAATCAAAGGGGGGTGGGAGTGGGAAATGAGTTGTCAAAACACAGCAACAGGTGATCCAACAGTAGCAACTCTTTATTAACATAAGAGAGGTCACTGATTTTCTTGATAACAAAATCTGAACTGCTGTTGGTCTTAGACTCTGACAGTTTCCACAGTAGGAAGAATATCCAGTGATGCCAGAACAGGTTAAAACAAATTAATCTCAAATCTACTGTAATGCTTCTAGATTTGGGGGATGACATAGGATTACAGTGCCTGTGATACAGAATTATGGTATCTGCATGTCAATATCATGTCTCTACAAACAACATGCACCCAAACTCTAAACCCTTTCTACACTTGAGAACAGGCATCTTTATTTTATTTTACTTTAAGTTCTGTGATACATGTGCAGAACGTGCAGTTTTGTTACATAGGTATACACGTGCCATGGTGGTTTGCTGCACCTATCAACCCATCATCTAGGTTTTAAGCCCTGTATGCATTAGGTATTTGTCCTGATGCTCTCCCTCCCCTTACCCCCCTCCCCCTGACAGGCCCCGGTGTGTGATGTTCCCCTCCCTGTGTCCATGTGTTCTCACTGAGAAGAGGCATCTTTAATAGACAACGTCTACTTTAATTTGGTCTAGTGGTTAGCCTTAGCTAAAAACGTATTTTTCAGTAATATAAAAAGCCAAAGTGTAGATTTTATTTTTTTGTCTTATAAATGTGTAAGCAGTTAAATGGGGGGATAGGTTGTAATATTCTGATAATTTTCTTCCTCTGCTACTTAACAGTTCAGTGTATAGCTTCACTTTACCCTTGATTACTCTGTGATCATTTCTAGGTTTGAGTCACTTATCTTGCTTGAAATCTTAAATCAGATACCTTCATTAGAAAATTTGAAAATCTCCCCAACACCTTGTGGATCAAGAAACATGAGGCAAAAATTACACATCACATTATCATAATAAAAAAATACACAAATTTTGACCTAGCAATTCCACTCTTGGAACATGCATTAGTCCGTTCTCACACTGCTGTAAAAAACTGCCTGAGACTGAGTAATTTATAAAGGAAAGAGTTTTAATTGACTCACAGTTCCACAGGGCTGGGGAGGCCTCAGGAATCTTACAATCATGGTGGGAGAGAAGAAGCAAACATGTCCTTCTTCACATGGTAACAGAAAGGAGAAGTGCCGAGAAATGTCCTCTGACATGAAAATCGGTAAATAAACTACAATGAACACAATACAGCCATGAAATGTACCAGCAATCTTTGCATCAGGTGCTGACATGAAAGAACACCAAGATGCTCAATTAAGTGAAAAACATAAGGAGCAGGAGAGTACCTATGGTATGATCCAATTTGTGTACATTTTTTTAAAGGTTATGCATCTGTATGATTATTACTATGTTAGAATTTCATTTTATTAATCAACATATCACTTTCTTTCAGAAGCTATTAGAAAACTAACTTTAAATCTTTATTTCTAATATTTATGTCTTTCACATATTTTAAGTTGATATCTGGAGTAAAATAATCCTTGGGTTTTTTTAATTTAAAAAAATGATACCTTAAAAGTCTGAATGTTACTGAGACATAAATGCCTTTCACAGAGATCTCCTCCGAGATCTGACATGCTAGCTGGAGCTTTTAATCTAGTGGGGAAGCAGACAGTCAACAATACGAAAAAAGGACAATAATAAATAAATTAAAACTAAAATACATGATAAGAAAGATAAGTACTAGATATAAAAGCTGAACTTAATTTAGAGTAGGATAAGGAAGACAGAGGACAGAGATAAGGCCTTTTGGGAGAAATAACATTTAGATCTTGAGGCACGAAGTAACTTCCACAGCTTTCTATATCTAAAATGGTATCTAAAAATGACTGATAAATCGTATCATATGATGATAATCTTGAACTCCTAGACTGAGAAAATGCTACATGTTGCAGTGCAAAGGCTGTCTGTGCTGAAGACTTCATGGAAGAAGCAGTAAGTGAGAAAAGTCTTGGAGCACAGAGAAGCTACCTTCATGGATAATATGATCCCCTGATAAACATAAGATCAGAGTGCACTCTATGGCTGCTGTCTCCACTCACCACCAATCCCCCTGGTGGTCAGAAAACTTCAATCGCAACCAGATGTTCCGATTAAATGTTTGATAGGATCAGTTGGCTCTGATTCACTTTCAGAAGTACCTGTTTATTCCCTTAACTTGTAAACCTAAGCTTTTTAAACATAAAAAAGAAAGCTTTAAGGGTCTGAACTTTTCTTAGATAATAACTCCCTTGCTTTTCAGAGGTCTGACATGTTGCTCAGCACTGCCCTTGCATCTGGAGTGTGCAACTGGAAAAGAGCACACTTGCTCCAGTTACCTGGCACAGCAGAGAAACGTGGGGGCCAAGTTTTAGAAACTAACCTGATAAAAACCAGAGTGAGGAGTGAGGAGGGGTGGAGAGATTATAAATAATAGGCTGGGCTCCGTGGCTCACGCCTATAATCCCAACACTTTGGAAGGCCCAGGCAGCCTGAGCTCAGGCGTTTGAGACCAGCTTGGCTAATATGGCGAAACCTGTCTCTACTAAAAACACAAAAATTAGCTGGGCGTGGTGGCAGTGCCTGTAGTCCCAGCTACTCAGGAGGATGAAGGTGGAACCGGGGAGGCAGAGGTTGCAGAGAGCCAAGACTGTGCCACTGCACTACAGCCTGGGCAACAGAGCAAGACTCTGTCTCCTAATAATAATAATAATAATAGGGGCAACTGGTACAATAATGGATGACAATTAGCATTTCCCAAAAGAAAGAGAACACCTGGCTATAGAATTTATAACATTTTGAGATTCTGATGAAGATACCACACTATTTTGTAAAACGAGCAGGATTTTATGTTACTTGAGCTACTATTATTTTTTTTTTTTTTTGGCGGGGGGATACAAAGACTTCATCTCCTTGGCACTACTAATAGCCTTGGCCCTGTCAAGGCCAGAGAGAAAAGCAGTCACTGCTTGCTCCAGCCCAACTCCCAGACTAAACAATGCAAGTTTCAATGCTGGCTGACAAGTACTTGGCTCTGTGCAAGCATTGCGCTGGATGCTGCCATGGCATTTCACATTTACAGAACTTGATTGAGCCCCTAGATTATGGAATTTGATTCTCAGTACACCTCATGGAGCACCATTATCCCTGTTTTATAGACAAAGAAACAGACACAGAGAGGGCAGAGGACTGGCCCAAGGTCTCACAGTTACTAAGTAGCAGAATCTTCTGTCTACAGCTCAGTGCTTGCCTTTTACCTGATAGCTGATCCTGAAAACTCACCAGGCTTTCATTTAGGATAGTGGTTCTCCGCCTGGCTGGAAATGACAATCACCTGGAAGCACTAAGGCAATTCCAACACCTAGGAGTCAACTCAAAACAACTGGCTCAGAATCTTGGACTTGGCACCCCCTGTGGGTCCTAGCTTGCCGGCTCTGGATTAGGGACACCTTGGGAGATCCCACCCTGTAAGATGCCTTCTGGCCCGTCCTCCCTCTACAACCCCACTCCATGAGCCTGGGGATGACGCTGCTCAGGCAGCTGATAAAGAATGGTGCCTATCTGTGCATCCCTGGTGTCCTAGATGAGAACCTTTCTCCTGGAATTTTAAACCTGAAGAGGTGTACTAAATTCTACAAAATTAATTACTGGTGTGCTTTCTTCCCTTGCCTTTTCTTCTTCACTCAACTGTGGAAGAGATGCCACAATGTATTCCTGTGGAGGCTTGGGCATGCCAAATGAATACTGACTTCAACTACAAAAGAAAAAAAAAACAGTGTGCTAGTTTCTGGACTTTTCTAATAGAAACAAAGAACAAAGTTCTACCAATAGTGACCTCAATTAAGCAGAGCAGAAATATAAGCCAAAAAAACCTAGAATAAATGTATTCACAGTAAAGATTAATGTTGAAGCCAAAAACTCACCAGGATCACAAGTGGTTAGTCATCTTGTTTCTACAGAAAACTTTGTTCCTTTGAGAAAACTAATAATCTCTTTCAGGGTATTACCAAATTATTAGGATAGTGACAATTCCGGTGCCATGATAATAGCAGTGCTCCATTAACTCCATCTCACAGTCCTAGCTAGGTTTCACAGCCTCATGAGGAAACCAAACTTTTTTCCTGGGGGAAACATGTCATGTTGAACTGTAATCCCCAGTGTTGGAGGAGGGGCCTGCTGGGAGGTGATTAGAGGGGTGGACGTCCCCCTTGCTGTTCTCGTGATAGTGAGTGAGTCCTCGCGAGATCTGGTTGTTTAAAGTGTGTAGCACCTGCCCCTTGGCTCTCTTCCTACTTCTCTGGCCAGGAAAGACACGTCTGCTTCCCTAGTCGCCTCCGCCATGATTGTAAGTTTCCTGAAGCCGCCCCAGCTATACTTCCTGTACAGCCTGCGGAACTGTGAGTCAATTAAACCTCTTTTCTTTATAAATTAATCAGTCTCAGGTAGCTCTTTATAGCAATGTAGGAAGGGACTAATAAAGATAATTAACGTAAATTTTTTGGGGAGAGCACTTGAACCATGATATATAACATTATCTGTACAGAATCTTTCCCCCAACCCAACTAACTGAAAACCAGAGAGGGAAAAAAGTCATTTTGACCCTCAGTATTCCCACATCCTTAAAATGAGGGGACTGGAAATAATTCCAGCTCTAAACTGTGAACTCACGTTATGGCTGCAAGGGAGGGAGGTAGCAGTCATAAGCTCCAGCTCTTCCATAAGCCCAGTTCCTTCGTTTGGGTTCATTAATCTAAAGGTCCATTCAATCTTTACAATCTTTTAAAGCAGCACGTTCTTTTTTCCCAAGATGTTCGTAGTTGTCCACAGTAACTGAATTATTATTAGCACAAAGCACACCAAAGAAGGTAAATGTAATTAAGTCATTTCACACTTGTAAGCACTCGGGTGATAGGCCCTGTGCTATACCTTACTCCTCACTGAAAAGAGCTTAGTTTTCTTCTTTCCATGTTTAGTTATTTTTATTGAAGCAAGTATGTGTATGCTCTGGAACTCAGGTCATTTGCAAGCATGAACCGTGAAGTGTCTGGTCACGATATGCCACTACAGTGAAGGCAAATCACCTTTTCAGGCAAGGGGACAAAGCTTCGCTTTCAGAACTGGCAGGGTGGATTCTTCCTGCAGCTGGCTCCCCATCTCCCGCCCAGCCTTTCCTCCACAGTTTCCTCCACCGCTCTCTCCCGGCACTTGGCCAAGATCCACTGCCTGCTCAGAAGGATGCCAGGCGTCTAAGCACCATTCCAGAGTAGTGGAGCAAGGGGTTTTGTGTTTTAAAAGATTGTTCGAATACCACCACTGAAAAGAGATGGTAGGAAAAGATACTCCTTTCTAAATCACATCTTTCATTGATAAATATATTTTAAAGACAGGGATATACAGACCTCCAGGGAAGTTTCAGGAGAATTTTCCAAAAGATTTCAGGGCCTGCTAATATCTAGTGAACTCTTTGGTGTTAAACTTCATAACATGGTAAGGGCGGAGCCAGCCGCCTCCTCACCTGGATCCTTTGCATGAGAAATACAGTAGTTCACAAATGAAATCAATCCACCAGTGTGAGATCAGTGAGACAGAGATCAGCTGAAGCCTGTTGACTGACAGCCATCAACTTGCTGGAGTGCCTAACTCCTAGCAGCTGACCACCGCACACTCAGAACATTGAGTCTGCGGCTTTAAATAAAATAAGTCGCACCTGTAAAAAATCCTTTGGCCAGGTGCGGTGACTCACACCTGTAATCCCAGCACTTTGGGAGGCCGAGGCAGGCAGATCATGAGGTCAGCTCGAGACCATACTGGCCAACATGGTGAAAACCTGTCTACTAAAAATACAAAAATTAGCTGGGCATGGTGGCATATGCCTGTAATCCCAGGTACTTGCGAGGCTGAAGCAGGAGAATAGCTTGAACCAGGAAGTCAGAGGTTGCAGTGAGCCAAGATTGCACCACTGTACTCCAGCCTGGTGACAGAGAAACTCCGTCTCAAAAAAAAAAAAAAAAAAAAAAAATCCTTTGTACTGGTATTTCTAGAAATCATGGGAATTTATCTTCCAGGTGAAACTCACTAGTAGGCTCTTTAGTTTCTAGGGCTTATACAAGGTGCCCAGATGGGCCACCCTCCAAATGTGCCACACTGGCAACAGTTGGCAGTGACTATGTTGCCAAGTTCATCTCCTTCAAGAGAAATCCCAGTGAAAAACCCTGGGGAGCACTTTTATCTCTGACCTGTGGCCAATTCAACATCTCTTATCTTAAAGTCTCCAAGATTCTGGCATGGTTACTCAGACATTTGAGAATCTCCAAATGGTCTTCTCTGATGTCCTCTCATCTCCACTTCAGGAACTTTCTGTTCCGCAAAGGAAGCCTGAAAATTGTCACCCTATTGTACATCAAAGCCTTCCAGAGTCCTGTGAAAAGAGGCAACAAGCAGTCCTGGCCCCAATTTAATCACAAAATGATTTTGAAAATGAGAATCATAACACAGATAAGCTAATTTTTATATGTGTGTATACATCTAATTTAAGAAGAAAAATTAACCCTGGTTTGTGAATCTGGAACAGTTAGGAACATGCTTAAACTCTCATCTATTCTACTGATTTCTGTGCGTTTCATCCTTACTTTTTTTTAAGGTCAATCTGCTAGATTGTAATGATACAATTCTGGTAATTTTCAAAATGAGAAATCTATGTATACCTTTATCTCTTGGTAAGAAACCACACTTCCATCTCCATACCACACGTGCCACCAAGCTCATAGGGCTGATAGCGGGCACACACTGGACTGCTGCCTGGCTTGGCATTCTACCAGTACCGTCCCAGGAGTGGAGCTCACTCTTTTCACAGAGGCTTTTTTTTTTTTTTTAAATCTCAGGGTAGGAAAAACATAAAATGTCATTAAGTGTGTTCTCACAAGTTATCTTAAATGTCTTTGGGGAAAAAGTCTGAAAGTGGGCTGTGCCTGTGGAATAACCTTGGGTCCTTAAGCACCAATGAGTAATGCAAGCTCAACGGGTATTTGTGAGCTACGACATTTATGATTATTAAGTAGGGTTTCATAATAAAGGTTTCAAAAAGTCTGTGGTTTTTCTTGCTTCACGATTCCCAGGCTACTGAATTTTCCTAATGGCCTCCTAGCTGAACTCCCCAGGAGTCTCTACGTTTCCTCCAAGGAGAATGTAGTTTTCTCCCTTCACTATGAAATGTAAGCATTGAGGAACAAAGGAAATTCCTTCCACCTCTGCCCCTAACCTCACAGCCAGTCCAGCAGAGAGGATGGAGCCCTTGATGCTCTAGGGCTTTCCTGTCTTCTGGAGGAAAAGCCAGTTTCCATCTGAAGTGTGAGAGGGGAAATAAAAAGACCACCACTGGAAGATAATTGGTTTATCTCCCTCACTTTCTGACTTACTCCTTATTCTTGTTCTATTCTTTTCCCATAGTTCATGGGCCTTCCAAACTTTAGGTTACAAAATACAGGTTTGTCTCCTCCATCTCTCAAAACAAAATCCCGTAATTCCTCAATTAGAGATTAGGAGAAGACAAACGCAATGGCAGCAGGGAATGGCTGAAACCCCTTTGTCCTTCCTGGGGTATTACATAAATTTTCAAACAGCAGAATTGCAGATAGTCCAGGGTTCTAAAAAGAATCATTCCTCTATATCGGGAAGACTAGTCCCAGGAACTCCCCAGGATACCAAAATCTGAGGATGCTCAAGTAGCTGATATTAAATAGCATAGTATTTGCACATAACCTATGTATATCTTCCAATATACTTTAAATATCTCTAGATTACTTGTAATACTTAATACAATGTACATGCAATGTAAATAGTTATTATACTGTATTTTAAATTATTTTTATTGTCTTGTTTTTTTTCCTCCAAACCAAGCTTGGTTGAATCTGCAGATGCAGAACCTAAAGATATGGAGGGCTGACTGTAATTTCAGCCAGAGGAGGGTCATGAGATTTTAATTATTTATTCAACCAATATTTCCTGAACATTTTATATGTGTCAGGCACTATTTCAGGTAAGAAAGGAGAGACCTGAAATTTTAAGACCTGGAGAACTTTAGAAATGATGTGGATAAGACATTAGGTACTGGGGACATAGCAGTAAATTCTGATATGAATCACATTTGTTTGAGCTTACATCTCAAGTGAGGGCGATAGATAGTATGTCAGGAAGTATATATTATAGTATGCCAGATGGTGATAAGGAGTATATGGAGTGCTGGGTGGGAGTACAGTGTGCTGTTTTATTATATAATAAACATTTTTAAAAATTTATAGGCAGGAAGAACTCAATAATACGGTGACACTTGAGCAGAGGCCTTAAGGAAATGAGGGGATAAGCCCTGCACTGGCTGTCCTTCCCATAACTGGCCGTGGCCCTCCATTGCATCCTCAAGTGTGCCTTGTTCCTTCATCTCCTGGAGATGGAACTGTGATCCAGAATATATAAAGAACACTTACAACTTAATAACACATAACTATTAAAAAATGAGCAACAAACAAATATGTTACTCCAGAGATAATATACAAATAATGAATAAAAAGCATATGAAAAGATGCTCAACCTTACTGATGGTTAGAAAATGAGGTATCACATCACAGTCATTAGGATGGCTAGTATCAAAAGAAGAAAAATAATTACTGTGAGATAAGATGTGGAAAAATTGGAACCCCTGTGCACTGTTGGAGGGGATATAAAATGGCTCCATGGCTATTGAAAACAGTAGGGCAGTTTCTTAAATAGAATTGTCACTTGATTCAGCAATTTCACTTCTGAGTGTGTATTCAAAAGAATTAGAAAAAGCATCTAGAAGAGTTCCTTGTACACACATGCTCAAAACAGCAGCATTATCCACAATTGCCAAGAGATGAAAGCAATCTAAATGTATCAATGGATGAATGGATAAACAAAATGTGATATATATATGATGAAATATTACTAAGCCTTGAAAAGGAAGAAGATTATGACACATACTACAAAGTAGATGAACCTGGAGGACATTGTGTTTTTGTGACATAAACCAGTCACAAAAAGACAAATACTGTATGATTCTGCTTATGAGGTATCTAAAGTAGTCAAATTCGTAGATACAGAAACTACAATGGTGGTTGTTGGGTTAGGGGGAGGCAGAAATGAGTTTTTACTTAATGGGTACAGTTTCAGTTTTATAAGATGAAAAAGTTCTAAAGATCGGTAGTACAATAATGAATATATGTAACACTACTGAACTATACACATAAAATGGTTAAGATAATACATTTTATCCATTTTTCACCACTACCACCACAGCAACACAAAAAGACCCCTGGAAGAGGGCCTTAGATGTCTCTAACTCTAAACTCCCATTCCTTAAAGAATCACTTCCATATACCAATTAAATGGATTTTCAAGTTAATGACTTGTAAAATGTTGGGACAAAAGTCCAAATGTAGGTGACATGTGCTTTTGATGAAAATGCTAAAATAACTTCCTGAAACACATCAAAGTTTCCAACAATGAAGAGTTGATAGCCTGAAACACAATTTGATCAAAACTTGAATAGGCATAGTGATGTTGCATTGTAGTATTATGGCACGCAGTGGGTAATAGAGAGCAAGCAGATGAGGAAAACTGAACTCCATTTTCACACAGCCACAGCTAGCATCCTGCCAGACAGATGTGAAGAAATTGCTTGATAATGACTCAGCACTGGAATCTATAAATTGAATCTTTTTATAGGTAAAAATAAAGTATTAGTGATAAGTGCTAAAGAAAAGAGATAAACATTAGTCCAAATGTTTTTGAGACAAAGTTATATGAAGTATAAGAGACAGTGCAACTGAAACCAGAACTGTTCTCTACAATTTACTGTATATAACTGTACAGTTATACACTGCATGGTGATGTTTTAGTCAAGGACAAATCACATATACGACGGTGGTCCCATATAATAACACAGAGAAAACAGCTTTGTGGCACTTGGTTTTGGCACTGCAGATCAAGTAGGAGAAATGATTCATATTAGTAATGGTCCTAGGACACTTGCTTTTCCATATGAGAAAAACATGTAAATAAAAATATATACCCTCTAGGTTTGTGGAAGTACACAAGGATAAAAATCACCTAGCGATATATTTCTCAGGATGCATTTCTTACAGTGCATCCCTGTCACTAAGTGACGCATGACTGTGTATGATAGGCTATGTACGTTTTCATTAGAGAATATGGACTCAATTATCCACAAACCCTTTTAACAGCTCCACGTAAATCTCAAATGAAGACATTATTACCTGTAAGTATCAGAACTAGTGAATGTTAACTGAAGCTAGAGACAAGAATCTAATGTGCAACATGAGCAAAACCAGAGAACATACCTATCCCTTTAGGAAATTGTGATTTAATTAGGATGTTTCTCTCTGGGTTTATTCACTTAAAAACTTTTTCTATGCCTACTACATACTAGGTTCTTCATACGAAGCGATTAAGAAAAAGACAAATCAATTTTCACAAAACCAGTATTCTAGTGTGGGAGACTGGTGAATACATTAAACATAGCTTACTAATTTCAGGTCAGTGCCACAGAATAAAAACACTGGGTAAAGTGATAATGGACTAGAGATGGGGGCAAGAAGGTCCTCTTCTGACACAAGAGAAGGCCTCTCAGAAGCGGGGACATGTGATCTGATAACTGATCAATTAAAAGGGGCCAGGCCGGCCAAGACCTAGAGAAGAACATACCAGGTAGAGGGATAAATCACTAAGCACTAATCAGCTGGGCACGCTTGGTATGAGGCCAGAGGCTGGCGGTGATGGGGACTAAAAAGAGACGGTTTGATAGGTGGGCATGGACTAGAGCTCATAGGGCCTTTGAGGATTCTGACACAGATAGTAATTATAAAATTCATTTTATTCTAACTGCACTGTACAAGCATTGGTGGGTTTTAAGCAGGTAGTGATATGATTTATATTTTTAATAATACAGGTTACTGTGTGGCGAAAGGACTAGTAATATAAATGTTAAAATATTCATATTATAAAAGTCAGACACTTAAAAGTATATTGTGTCCCACATTTCCAAAGATGATGATGGTGGTGGTTAGTACATGGTAACAATGGGCATAGGAGAAGCAAACAAAGATGGGATCTATTTGGCAGTATAGCTGATTAGGCTCCCTGGGACGCTGTGATGGATGCTGTGAGATGTATATATACGATCTATATTATATATATCACATACGTATGTCACATGTCATATATGCTATATATACACATGTCGTGTGTATATATACACACATACTATATATATATATATCTTCTTTTTTTTGAGATGGAGTCTTGCTCTGTTGCCCAGGCTAGAGTACAGTGGTGTGATCTCCACTCACTGCAACCTCCATCTCCCAAGTTCAAGCAATTCTGCCTCAGCCTCCTGAGTAGCTGGGACTACGGGTGCGTGCCACCACACCTGGGTAATTTTTGTGTGTTTAGTAGAGACGGGGTTTCACCATGTTGGTCAGGCTGGTCTCGAACTACTGACCTTGTGTTCTGCCTGCCTCAGCCTCCCAAAGTGCTGGGATTACAGGCATGAGCCACCATGCCCAGTGGATACTGTGATATATTAATAGCAAGGAAGAAAAGACTAAGGCTACTGGCCTGAGCAACAGGGTGGATAATGTCACTAGACACTGAGAAGGAAAGAAATTGATTTAATTATTAACTTATTTGTGTATTGATTAAGTTGTGGTAGAGTGTTGGCAGGGCTGGCTAAGAGCATTTTTATAAAACTCCTTTCAGACTATGCTGAGTTTAAGGTAAGATGGGACATCAAAGAGAGAAAATGCAAACTGATATGAAAGCAAGAGGTCTGGCAATGTATGTGCATGTGTTGGAGGGATGTGAGGAGGGGAAATCATAACCACTGGAACATTCCTCTCCTAGGAAGTCACAGGAAAGACTGCTTCTGGGCTGCTTTGCCTCTCATGGCTCTGCATGGATGGCATGAGGCCAAACAGGAAGCCGACTGAGATAACAACTTTCTCAAGTGATAGGTTACCAGAACACTGCTATCTCAGGTGCAAGCAGCCAGTTAATAGTCCACAGTGCTGGAAAAAATAGCTGGTGAAAGGTCAGAGGCACAATTAAGAAATGCATGAGTAAAGAGTATGCCATAGTTGACCAGAATCACAGTCTGATGCCTGTCTAGAGAAACATACCATGTATTGAACTTCTCATCTACTGAACATGTCCCAAAAGCCTTTAGTTGTTCAATGGGGACAGTTAGTGTAAGAGTCCCTGGAATCTGGTGAGGGGGCATTGGGTCGTATCTAAAAGGGCATATAAGCCCCCTAAAACTAGACTGAAATTTTAATTACAGTAAAACATGGAGATTGTTAAAAATGCAGATTTCCAAGCTTCACCAACAGAGGCTCTATTTTTTTTGGGAACAGGACCTCACTTTGGAGTGCAGTGGTGTGACGTTGGCTCACTGCAGCTTCCACCTTCCACCTTCCAAGTTCAAGTGAATTCTCCTACCTCAGCCTCCTGAGTAGCTGGGACTACAGGCATGCTCCACCACGCCCAGCTAAATTGTGTACTTTTTGTAGAGATGGGGTTTTGCCATGTTGCGATCCACCCACCTCGGCCTTCCAAAGTAATCCCAAGAGTGCTGGGATTACCGGCTCTAATTTTATAGCTTTGGGGAAGACCCCAGAAATAGGGATTTTTAATAAACATTCCAGATGTTTTGATGCAAATGACCCACAGGCCACAGTTTGAGAAACTCGACAGCAAAGTGTTTCCCTCCCTCCGATGCTCATAAAATCATATTCCTATCTAATTGAAGCCATTCACGAAGTCTTTCTGGATTTAGTCCTCTTAACTTTTTGACCTATCTCAGTTATGTAAGCAGCGTGGCATTTCAAGTGAGACCAATTAATCCTGATTCTGTAACAAGCTATGTGCCCATGGGTAAATTTCTTAATCACCCAAGCAGCACTTCTTTCATCCCAAAATAGGGATGTGGTTGTATTTTATGTGCATCTGAATCATGACATTTTGAAGTACCACTATATACAATATTAAGGAGGATGTACTTTATATGTTAAATTTGAACGAATGTGAATCCTTTACATCTAAATTATACTCACGAATCACATAATGTCAAAGCTAGTGTTCCAACTTGTTTAGTACATTTATTATAATGCCACATGAGAGCAGTGTGTTAGTGGGAAATGGAAATATCTGTGATTTTTGGTCATTAGCTTCTAAACCACTCTTCCCTCAGAAGTTCCTAAGTGTGATTTGATGACTCCTGTGCTGTTATTTTAATGACCACTATTGGTTAATTATGACCATGCTTCGCAGGGGTTCATTAAGTGGTAGTGGTAAAAATGAAAAAACTGTTAGAGCCAAGAACTTTTGAGAGAAGAAACAAAAGTTAGACATGACAAAAAATATGTATCCATTCGTTGTGTTTAAAATTGTTTTACAACACGACATTAGATATAGATTTATAGATTCTAAAAATATCTCCCTATGAGACATTTATTCCTATGGGAAAACTGATCTAGAATTAGGAAAGTTCTGAGTTATTTGATTATTTTGAAATATTCAAGGATCTTATCCTTGAATGTGACCATGCTATAATAGTTTTTCCTTTGCAGGTCTGTTGTGAGGATGAGTAAAGCACCTGGAATAGGCTGTCCAAATGAGTTGTTAGGTTTGGAAATTTAGGGAAAACACTGTCACTGTTTCTCTGTTCTCAAGAGGGGGAGCCTTCTCATTTTAAACCAGGGTGTTCTTACAAATTTGGGAGATATGAAGTTTTTAGAACAATATAAATTTCCTATTCAATATTGAGAGGTTCTTCTTGTCTCTCTTTCTCACAGCCTCCCCAGACACCACCCCCACAAGGATTTGATGAATTACCTAAAAGTCACCAAGAGAGCCTGATTGAAACCCTCAGCTCTGTATTAGGCCATCCAGAAGTAGATGATTCTAATTTTCTTTCTCATTTTCTGTAATTTTGATCAGATGCTTCTCTACTTTGCATTCTATTAGTTAACGTTAACAAGTCACTTCTGAGGAAATTACTGCTTTAGAAATACTTTTTATAAAATTCAATCACTATTCTTGTACCTTGACTCACATTTTTTTCCTACTACAAGAGTAGAGTCATCTGACTTGCCTGAAAACTTGGCATCTCTAGAGGGTAATTATTCTCACTTTTGGACTTGATCCAATACAGGAAACAATAAAAGACTTCCAGAAGGTTTCTAAGCCCAGCTGTCTCTGACACCACTCCTCATTCTGCAAAAATATTTGAATGAGTTTTTTAGTTTGCACCTGTCACTAATGTCACAGCAGACACTGGCCCTTACCTTGTTCATACATTTACTTAAACCACATCTACATTTTTCGATTAAGAAACATTTAAAACTTCTGGTGGAATGAAGGAGTAATTTTTTTAAAAAATAGCTCCTGTTACCTAAAATAAAATTGTAAAAAAAAAACAAACAAAAAACCCTCTTATTTTCTAGTTGGTTTTCAGCACAAAATACTTCCAATCAAAGGAATTTCTGGTAGCTTTGTCTAGTCAAAAGATTGTTCATTTTGTCCTTAACAATTAGAATCGATTTGGCTCTCTCTTTTCTTTTTTCAGATTCCTGCCTTTGTGAAGGTTACAAATATGTGGTTTTATTACATTTTTTGAAGAGTGTTTTAAATTGCAAATGTATTTAGAATTTATAGAACATCAAAGGATTTTGCCTGTAAAAGAAACAAGAGATAATGGATAGCAAAGCCAAGGTGACCTTGACCCTCAGTTTGGAAACTTTCAGGCCCTTCAGTCATTCCCACTCAAAGGTTTTGGATATACAGAGTGTGTTCTCACCAAAGCCAAGCACAGAGCGCTCATTAGGGTATTGTAGCTTATACATTTTCTGGGAGTGAAAATGAGAATAAACACTAATTCTATCAAAGGGCTGGGTGCAGATAACCCCAAGTGAAAACATGAGGAATTCCTTGGGCATATAGTACACTCCCCTTACCCAACGGGGACACATCCCAAGACCCCTGGAGGATGCCTGAAACCCATCAATTAGGATACATTTTTGTTCATGTCTTCCACCCACAAATGTAATGGCTTTTCCATTTTAATAAGCACTTACTATGCACTGTGGCTGTAAGTCTTGCAGCTGGAGGTGCAACAGTAAAACTAGCAAGGATTTCTCTTCTGGAAAATTTCATGGATAGAAGATTTGTTTTCATCGTAGATCTTGGCAACCTCAGCATATAATATGTTTTTCCTTACTAAGTTGAAAACTTTCACCTTTTCTCTTAAAGCACTTTCTGGCTTCTCTTTGGCATATCCAAGTAGCCAGCATCACTACTCTTGCACTTGCAGGTCATTTTAAGTAAAATAAGAGTCACCTGAACATAAGCACTGTGACACCAAGACAGTCTGATCACCAATAGGGCTACTAAGTGACTCACAGGTGTGAATCTGCTCGACGAAGGATTCATGTCCTAAGAGGGACAGAGGGGGATGTTGCAGTATTTCATCATGCTAGTCAGAATGGTGCATGACTTAAAACTGATTGTTTCTGGAATTTTCCATTTCAGTTACCACAGGTAACTGAAACCACAGAAAGTAAAATTGTGGGTAAGGGAAAATACTGTACTCGTGTTTCATTGTAGGCACTAGAAGTGAGCTAGATCTTTTCCAACAAATTTCTTTGTCCTCCAAAAATAAGATCTACCCATGTCTTTTTAAATTTGCGTTATTTACTTTCTTTCTCTTTCCAGCAAATATTACTCTGACAGCTATTTCAAGTGATGAGCATATATTTATTTTAGGATAAAATGCTTAAATAGGCAAAATTAATAATGAAATAGAGGCTCGGTCTCTTCATGAACAAGTGTGGAGACGGTAGTGTATAAAAACGTGCATTCAGCTTAATATAACTACAGTTGGCCTTTGAACAACATAGGTTTGAACCACTCGGGCCCACTTGTACTCAAATTTTGTTCAACCAAACATGGTATTCCTGGGATATGAAACCCACCAATGCAAAGGACTGACTTTTCATATATGCAGGTTCCACAGGGCTGACTGCAGGTTTGAGTCTGTGCAAATTTTAGTATCCTGGGTAGTTCTAGACCCAATCCCCTACGTATACTGAGGGATAACTATACATACAGACAGCTTATAAGCCTGGAATTGATTTCCATGGGCAGTTTCTGAAAATGTGGAGCTATGCCAAACTTCTGGATTTCCTGATAATTGAAATTCACTCCTAAGAGACAGCATGCTATTTTTGAGATGCAGGCAGAAGATCAGGACACTAGCTGGCTAACATTGTCTATGAAATATATGAGATCCTTGCCCAGTGAGAGCTTATGGGTAGATGGGCCAACTTTTCTTCTTGTCAAAGCAGCTCATTGTTGTAGGTGTCATTGTTGCCTCAAGATAGCAAGTCATACATTTCAGAGAGGCAGTGCTCCAGTGGAAAGACCTCAGGGCTGCATAATCATAGCCACGATGGTGATGACACGAGGGAGGTGGGGAAGGAAAAGAAAGAGGAGGAAGGAGAAGATGAGAACAGTAAGTAACTTAGGTATCCAGAGGGCACATACCTCTTCAGTAGATAGCTGTGCTGGAGCAATTTTCTTTGTATTACACAACAGGCTTTAGGGTTTATTCCCAGGATTCTACTCTTAAGGTTTCTTAAACCTCTCTGAGCCTAGGTTTTCTCATTTGTAAAATGAGAATAAAGTACATACCTCAAGGCAGTCTTGAAAGTTAGGTAAGATAATATATTAAGAGCTCAATACAGTGCCAAGCACCTAATGAATGATGTCTATTGTTACTGTTAGCATTATACCATGCAAAAGATAAAATTCTCCAGTCTTTTTCTCACTAATTCCTCATAAAACAGCTAAATCTTGTGTTGAGGTGGGTGTTTAGACAGTGTATGGAGAAGGGCAACTTTTTTACTGTGGGTTCCTTTTGAGCAGCAAGATTGACAACTAATCATTTACCATTTAGCTACAGGCAAACCTTCTATAGATTAAAACAAATAAAAGTAGACACCCTCTATTCATATTTTTGTCAACCATAACCCTTTAAAGATGCAATTTATGCCATCCTCAATAGCATTGTATATGTAAAGAAATCCAGTCATTAATTGAGATGTGACTCACACTTGGTGCTGGACCTGGACACGCAGGAACACAAGAGTGACAGGGCTCCTCCTCATTAGGGTCACAGGAGGTAGGCCTTCCAGGAACTTACAGGCAAGTCTGACTTTTTTTCTTTTCTTTTTTTTTTTTTTTATGAGATGGAGTCTTACTCTGTCACCAGGTTGGAGTGCAGTGGCACGATCTCAGCTCACTGCAACCTCTGCCTCCCAGGTTCAAGCGATTCTCCTGCCTCAGCCTCCCGAGTAGCTGGGATTACAGGTGTGTACCATCATGCCCGGCTAATTTTTATATCTTTAGTACAGATGGGGTTTCACCATGTTGGCCAGGATGGTCTCGATCTCCTGACCTTGTGATCCACTCGCCTTGGCCTCCCAAAGTGCTCGGATTACAGGTGTGAGTCACCATTCCCGGCCGAGAGTCTGACTTGCATACTTTAGAAATTCAGATCCAATTTTATTTGTAATTTTACCTTATGTGTGAATGCATAGGAAGAAATACAGATGGTATTATAAAGGTATGGTAGAAAGAGGATCAATACAATATTCACAGGTTAGGCAAATGGAGAGAGACAGATATAGTCACCTTAAGACAAGAAGTACATGAGGCAGAAGATGTTTGTTTGCCTTTACTTTTAATGACTTCAAACTTTAACCTAGTTCTACTCTATCAATTTAAGGATCCATGTCCTTAAGGAGAACAGAAAATTACACACCTATCCTAGAGGTGTCAAATAGATTAGAGCACACCCCAGAGTGACTCCTTCACTCCAAGGTTGATGGAAGATGGGTTTGGGGTCTCAGTAAACCTGTATAAGGTGGCAAAAATCAGTTTGAGGGGTTAAATTTGAAATCTCTAGAGGTAGGCTGTCTGTTCAGGACTGGAAAAGTAATAGAGTTTTAACTATATTCCTTTTAAAGGCAGAAATTAGATTTTCTTCTCTGCTATCCTCTCCTGAGCTCTGCGCCCTTGTCCTGGAAAGTTAGTTTCTTTTTTCTTTTCTTTTGCTTTTTGCCTACCTATCTAATCTGCATTAAGCTAGTATAAACTCCAACTTAAAGCCGAACCCCTTCCGAGAAACCACATCCCTGCCCCCTGCATAAGAGAACACTGAATAAGTAATGATTCATAATTTCTTCAATTCATAAGCAATTCTATTAAACTGCATTGAAAATTTCTGCTCCAGCTCCGGGTTAACACAAATACCTAGAATCAATGAACAATCTCTCCCAGCTACTTTAATCACCCTGCATATCCACTGCTAAGTCAATGGTGCTAATGCACATCTCAGAACAAAAAATACAAAAAGCCACCCTCTGTCTACCATTGTACCATTTGTAGTCAAATGAAAGGAGTAAAAGAAAATCCTTGCTTTATTAAGTTGTTAGGAAATTGCAATGTGCAAGGAATGAAGTATTATGCCCCAGATCAATCAATCATTTTAATTACACAGACTTGATTCTAAATCTCACGGCTCTGAAAACTGTGAGAATGATCTAGGATAACAATGAATACAGTGAGGATTGCTTGCACAGTCTCCAGCATAACAATTTAGTTATAAGTGATAACAAGAAGGGATCGAATAATCAGCACCAATTCTCACTTAATAAATTTTTGAAACACATGCTAGGAAATGAGTTTCAAGGAGAGCTAAAAACCAATGAAATTAGTCCATTTACTAGTAGCTCTGGCTAAAAAGAGTTGCCAGTTTCAAGGAAGAAACGAGCTCCCTATGCCATAAGCAAAATCAAGTCAGATCTGGGACACCTGTCAATACCCTAGTACCATCAAAAACAGATGACAGTTACTATTTGAAGCTTTGATTAAAATGTAGAGAATAAAAATTGACAGCTTTCAGGAAAGAACTGTCAATGCTTTCAAGGCCGAGGTCATAAGAGCCTTGAAATGCTGGGAAAAGCATTACATGTAGGAAAATGGTTTTCATTGATCTAATAGCAGCAAATAACCATATGGTAGATGACCAATTTCTCTTTAATGAACACTAGTACCACTTCTTCTCTACAGTCCTCCACTCACATCCATACCTTAAGGACATGTGGACTATCGGGGAAGGAATACTCATCTCTCTATGTTTCAGTTAATTCTCTGCTCACTAATGAGAATGTCCAGAGAAGAAATGTCTGGTATTTTTCCATGTTATTCTCTTTAACGCTTCCTTCAGCTAATCCATAATTGTGGTTACAGCATTTTATTTATGGATCATTTGAAGCATTCCAGATTATGCAATTAGGCAATTTCATTAAAAGTTCATTCCTTAGGTCTGAAGAATTGTTTAAGGATTCAATTTTTAGTTTGAAATCTTGTACACACACACACACACACGTGCACACATCCCAAACCCTGCCAAACAAGAAGGATCTGTGGAGGATCTGTGAGATAACATGAAGTTTATACAAACTGTAATCCCTAAGTCTTACTTCAAAACAATGCTTAACAAATGCCTGCAGGTGTTGTTATACTTACATCTCTTACATCTAAGTATATTACATCCTAAACTACCATGCAATCTTCTAGTTTGCTCATGTTATTTTTCAACCAAGTGTCAAAAGAGCTATGGTATTCCAGCTATTTAAATACTATCCCATATTGGTAAAACGATTTAAAGAATCTTACATATCAGCTGTTTCAAGTTGTTATAGCACCTGTAATGCAAAGATATTACAGAAGCCATATTTTTGTCCACACTCAAATGTATTAACTGCATTACAGAGAATTAAAATTATGATAAAAGAATCTCAAGTTTAACATTAAATTATTAGAAAGTCAGGCACCAAAATATTAACAGTAAATATCTGTGAGAACCGGGATAAAAAGTCTGTGTGTATGCGATTTTGTGGTTTTCAGTTTTGATGCAGAGAATCCTACCTTTTATAACTAGAAAGGAAAATTACTTAATCAAAAAGTGACCACTGGATAGATTTTCTAACTGTATATAAGCAATTCAAGTCATATAATGTTATCAAGTCAACTATAGTTCCTGTGAGCATGAGAAGTCACTGTTTGCCTACGCATACATAAACTTGCAGTTCTTTGTTATATTTGCATATATCACTCACTGTTATTTTCTTGGAAATAACTGAAATTCCAGGTAGTTCTTGAAGTCAAGAGAAAAGTTGAAAAATTTTCCTATTTCCGAACCCTTTGAAAATAAATGGAGACAGTTGCTAGTGTCTTCATTTCCCTTATTTTTAAAAAAAGCACCTACTTAGACACTAGAGACACAGCAGGAAACCAGACAGACAAAAATCCCTGCCCTCATAGAACACAGAGTGCAGTGGAATGAGACAGACAGTGAACCACAAAAGTAATTAATACATACAGTGGGCTGGAAGACAACAGGTGTTAAAGGGAAAAATAAGGCAATAACAAGCATGGATGGGAATATTGTGATTTTGGATAGGGAAGCTAGAGAAGGTCTCACCAAGGCCAAATATGAGCAAAATTCTAAAGGAGGTGAGGAATAAGCTATTAGAATATCGGGGTGGGGCTGGGCATGGTGGCTCACGTCTGTAATCCCAGCACTTTGGGAAGCCAAGGCAGGCAGATCACTGAGGTCAGGAGTATAAGACCAGCCTGGCCAACATGGCAAAAGCCCATCTCTACTAAAAATACAAAATTATCCAGGCGTGGTGGCGTGCATCTGTAGTTCTAGCTACTTGGGAGGCTGAGGCAGGAGAATTGCTTGAACCCAGGAGGCGGAGGCTGCAGTGAGCCAAGATTGCACCACTGCACTCCAGCCTGGGCAACAAAGCTAAACTCTGTCTCAGAAACACAAAACACAAAACAAAAAAAAAACTGGATGGGCCAGGTGTAGTGGCTCATACCTGTAATCCCAGCACTTGGGGAGACTGAAGCAGGAGAATCCTTGAGTGCAGTAGTTTCAGACCAGCCTGTACAGCACAGTGAGACTCTGTTTCTATTTTACTTAAAAAATATATATATATAATATATAAATATATAACATGTAATTATACATAATTATATATACATATGTATAATTTAAAAAGAATACCTGGGTGAAGAGTGTATACACTCTTCAGGGAAGAGCAAGGGAAGAGGAAATACAAGGGCCCTGAGGCAGAGGCCTTGTGACCATGTTTGAGGAACAGCAAGCAGGCAAGAGTGGCTGAGGAGAGGGAAGAGGGGAGGT
The DNA here is from genome assembly GCF_002776525.5 of Piliocolobus tephrosceles. Taxonomy (NCBI): domain Eukaryota; kingdom Metazoa; phylum Chordata; class Mammalia; order Primates; family Cercopithecidae; genus Piliocolobus; species Piliocolobus tephrosceles. The sequence goes on from NC_045436.1 coordinate 89,984,589, forward strand.
CAAAAACCAACAAGGGCCAGGCTGTGTAGGGCTTTGTAGGCCATTGTAGGCTCCTGACACTACATAACATCAGTTCCTGATTTCTTGATGCATGTATGCATGTTCACAGGTAAAGACTGATAGAATGCAATGAAGACTGGACTAGGGCATGTCTAGGGCAGTTGATGCAGGAAATACAGAGTGAAAAAGTGAAGTGACTGGAAACAATCATGTGACTGCAGAACTGGCAGGTGTGAGATTTGTATTCATTAATTCAACAACTTTGTGTGCACTTGGTGTTCCAAGGACAGCAAGACACAATTCTTGCCCCAAGAAATTCATAGTCTACCAAGAAGTACATCAGTTAAGGCAATATATAGCCTGGTTAAATGATGAACTACCAGCAAGTTCAGTGGAGCTGAGATATGGGCTGAAATGATCAGATAGGCCATTATAGAGAAGGAATGTTAAGTCTAAACAATAAGATTTACAGAAAAACAAATAGAGGAAGAATGGAGAAAGAGGAAGTGCAGCATGTTCAAAGACATGAAATTAGGCTTGGACGTGGTGGCTCACACCTGTAATCCCAGCACTTTTGGAGGTTGAGGCAGGCAGATCACCTGAGGTCAGCAGTTTGAGACCAGCCTGGCCAATGTGGCAAAACCCCGTCTCTACTAAAAATACAAAAATTAGACAGGCATGGTGGCACAAGCCTGTAATCCCAGCCACTTGGGAGGCAGAGGCACAAGAATCACTTGAACCCGGGAGAAAGAGGTTGCAGTGAGCCTAGATCGCACCACTGCACTCCAGCCTGGGTAACAGAGTGAAACTGTCTAAAAAGAAAAGGAATGAAATTAGGAACGGGCAAGGTGTGTCAGTTTTGTGGGAAAAGACTCTATATACGTGTTGGCTTGGCTAGAAAAGTTTGCATAGGGCAGTGGTCAAGGCAAGATTGCACATTTTTATGGCGAGATTGAGGTTTTAATGTATAAGCAAAAGAGTTTCAATTAAGGTTTAAACAGGGAAACAATACGCTATGTAGAATATCCTTGGGTAGAGGAAACATCTGAAGGACAGCAACTAGTGGTTGTAAAACTGAAGATGTGAAGTGACACAGATCATAATTGGAGGGTCCAGGGTGGAAACGGTGTAGTCAGCTACCTAAGAGATTCTGACAAGACTTGATACAAGTTGGTGACTGGGTAAAGGAGATTTGCATACATACTTAGAATGACTTAAAGATGTTCATTAGGAAAATTGTGATAAATTTCAATGAAAAGAAATATCAAAAGGAGATCCAGTTTGGATATTTTAAATCTGATGATGTGTCAAATGTTTGGAATATTATAGGCAGAGCAAGTTTTAGTCAAGAGGTCAATCCTAAAAATAGGAATTTGTTAGCAGTAAGTTATCAAATAATCAATGGTATTCTTCCTTTTTCTTTTTTATTGAGGCAACTCAATTTCTCAGTGGGTGATAAATAGAATAACTGTTGTATTTATCATCCAAATTGGGACATTCTTGAGAGTGAAGAAGGAGCTATTAATAATCACACCGAGACAACGTGCATAAAACTAAGACTGTCCAGAGCAGGCCAGGATGCATGGACCCCGGTTAAAAGTTCCATCTTACTTTTAAAAGATAGAAAGTTGCCAATTCCTTATTTTTATTATAGCTCGTGGTTTCTCAAAAGGGGTCAAGAATTCAGTTAGGGTCACCTTATTGTGATTTGAGACTAGAAAGACCAAACTCTGGCAAAGGATCCAGTTTTAGACATCTAGAAAACAAAGAGAATGTTAATGAAGTAGCTTAAGTCATATAACTCCGCTATTACCTATTCATGATGCTCCTGGCATGGTTAATAAAGCATGGAGGTTTTATGCAAGGGGGTGGGTGGGGATCCGAGCTAGTCTGGGTTGGCATTGGAATTTCTGATGTCAGGTCCCAGTTGAATCAGTATTTTACTTGAGCTGTCTCTGATGTCAGGGGAATAGAAAAAATTCCTGGTGAGCAGGAAGAAGAGCGTATAAAGGGTAACGGGGTTTGTGTGTATATATACTATGTGCAGATACAGAAAGAATTTTCTTTATCCTGTAGCTGTAATTTGTTAGGTAGTTATGTTACTGCATGTATAGGTCATCAGAATAACAAAATTGATATTAATAATATAACAAATAGCTGGCCGGGCGCGGTGGCTCAAGCCTGTAATCCCAGCACTGTGGGAGGCCGAGACGGGCGGATCACGAGGTCAGGAGATCAAGACCATCCTGGCTGACACGGTGAAACCCCATCTCTACTAAAAAATACAAAAAACTAGCCAGGCGAGGCGGCGGGCGCCTGTAGTCCCAGCTACTCGGGAGGCTGAGTCAGAAGAATGGCCTAAACCCGGGAGGTGGAGCTTGCAGTGAGCTGAGATCCGGCCACTGCACTCCAGCTTGGGCCACAGAGCGAGACTCCGTCTCAAAAAAACAAAACAAAACAAAAAAACCAAATAGCTGCAATTTATTAGGCAGTTATGTGAATGTGTGTATAGATGAACAGAACAACAAAATTGGTACTAATAACAAAACTGAACAGGACAATGGAGGGGTATCCTGCAGCTCTCAGATTGAAAGGGATTCAAATACAAATCAAAATGCTTAACATGGCTGGCTGCAGTGGCTCACCCCTGTAATTCCAGAATTTTGGGAGGCTGAGGTGGGCAGATCACGAGGTCAGGAGTTCAAGACCAGCCTGGCCAAGATGGTGAAACCCTGTCTCTACTAAAAATACAAAAACTAGCCAGGCGTGGTGGCGGGCGCCTGTAATCCCAGCTACTCGGGAGGCTGAGGCAGAGAATTGCTTGAACCCGGAGGGCAGAGGTTGCAGTGAGCAACCTGCACTGTACTCCAGCCTGGATGACAGAGCGAGTCTCCATCTCAAACTAAAATAAAATAAAAATTAAAAGAAAATGCTTAACAAATCCACTATCCCACTATCTTTCAGACTAGACATTGTTATCTCCAGCTGTAAAAATGTTAGCAGGCTGTCCTTCTTAAGGGAAGAAGCCAGTTCTGGCAGTGCAAAGTAAATGAAAGGATTATTTTTCCTATGGGAATGGGCTTTTTAAACTTTACTGTTTATTAAGATTTTTGCCTTGAACATTTGTTGGGCTTTTTAATAATACAGTGTGGGTGCTTCACTTTTCTTTCAGTGCAGAGGGAAACAAAATACATTTTGTTGTCATTTTGTGACCTGACCTTTAAAACAATCAGTGTGCTGGAGATGTTACCTAGGTGTTACGTTATTCCTAGTCTCAGCTATTTTATGTCTCAATAAATTATTGTTAATGTTTATTATTATAAAACACAATTGCTCCAGCTATTTAGTTTTAAGAAAAATCTGATTCTGCAAAGAAAACTGTTATATACTCTGCCTTCAGAAAAAAGAAAAAAAAAAGGATTTCCTATACATCCATTTATTTTACTTTAAAAAAATAGGAGAAGCTGTAATTTACAAATATGGCATTAGAAGCAAATTGGAGTCAGCAGTTGCTCTGGTTCTTTGATAAAATAACACAAAAATAAGAGGCTAAGGAAGGTACCAAATATTGGTATGTGATATTTCACATTTTCGAGTAAGCGAAAGATAAAAACAAAACAAGTTTTGATAAAACAATAATTAAATGCACAATATCTGACCTACATCGTATCTGTCTACAGGTTAGAAACATTAACCATGGTAGATTCTTCAAGAGTTGAACACAGGGACAGAAAAGAAAGGTCCTCAAATCATCCTTCCAGCAAAACATACACACTTAACTCAGGGATACTGTCAGAAAAAAGAAGAAAACAAAAGCTATTCTTCATTCTAACTATATACCGATCATTATTGGGTGGGATAGGTAGAGAATGAGGACCAATAAATTACAACATTGTGTTTTGATATAAACTTGCTTTACTTCTTCTGCACCACCAGTATACTACCTGAATCTTATAATATGGCTGCAATTGTTGCTCTTTCACTTAACAAACCAAATGTCATTAACTGCATTCAACTTTGCTTTTTTATAGCCGTTCTTTTGATCAAATATCTATTTTTCCCTGGTTTGACCTTTTTGTAATAACATGTTGTAACATGTTACTACATGTAATGAAATGTTACAAAAGGAATTGAAGCCCCCTTTGGACTGTCTCTAGCCCTATTTCTCTCCCTCCCTTCCCCCAAACAGAGATACTTAGTATCCTGAGGTTTTCATGCATATTTTAATGCTTTTACGACATATATATTCATAAATGTAGTATTAACGAGTTTTTAAAATTTTCATAAATGGTATTACACTTCCAGGATTATTTCCCAGCTTGCTTTTATATTACTCAGCATTATGCTTTCCAAAGGCATCTTTTGTTTGTTACTTTTGTACTTTTGGTGTTACATTTAAAAATCCGACATTTATAATGTGTTTTTCATAAAATAGGAGCTTTCGTCCTATGACACTTAAAGCTTATAGATCCATTTACTTTTTATAAATAATATCACTGCAATCATTGTCATTATTGTTTTTGTGGATTAAAATGGGCTACTTCTGGCAACCATAGGAATAAAAACTAAGACACTTATGAGGGGCTTATGCACAAACCGATTTCATTGTTCTAAAACTTGTCATTTTAATTGTACCATCATTTTATAGGTCAATCATGTCCTCACTCCTTCCATATGGGTTACAAACTGTCAGGTATTTTTTACTTGAACAGCTTCATTTAGTTTTATTATATACTTGTTGGCTTTAGAAATAAGGTAATTGCCAATAATTCTTCAGATATTAGACACTGAATTTGTCTATAAAATTGGGGGAAACAGAACTTGAATGATTTGGTTAAATACCATTTATCTACTGCTTGCACTGTTAAACAGACTTTTCTGCAAGGTTCCTATGCTATATTTAAGCACTTTGTTCATAAAAATCCCACAAAAGAAAAAAAAGAATAATTTTCTACTAATCTTGAATATATTTCATACTTAAGCCAGAGGTAAAATTTAATAACAAAATGAAAATGTAGCCAGGAAATTACAATGAGGTTCAACAGGAAAAATTGCTGGTTAATAGGCGAGATGTCAAACTAGAAAATGTAGAACATCTGGATTTGTGCAAATCATGCATAAACAATTGAGGCCAGAGTAATCACCAGGAAACAGGAGTAAACAAAGGTGAAGCAACTGTGATATTGGCACCTATAAATTTGTAACATCAAGTAATTATCTTTTTATAATGTACACTGACTAGACATCCTGCTTTGATCTGTGTTGCGTCAAGAACCTCAAAGATGGCTTCTTGGAACTCCTTATGCTGCTGATGAAAAGAAAACACTGCCAGACAGGTTAACTGGTAGAGGCTCTTTGAATCAGAAGCAAACACATCTGGACCCAATCTAGAAGGATGAAAAGCTTTTTCAAATCAATTGTAGTAACCCAGCTGACATATCATAGCAACACGATTAAATGACTCAGGAGTGTCTGGAAGAACAGGGGATAAGTACCTTGAAGTATCTGATGCTCTGTTGCCATATCAAAGTTTGGTAACCTAGCCAAATCTAACTTCTCTGCCACCAGGAACAATCTCATCTAAAAGTTTTACTGATTCACATAACCAGAATTTTTCTCAGCATTTACCCTAAGGAAATGTTCAAACTTTACCCATGGATAAATGCCACATAAAATTATCTTATCAAATAAAGAAATGCCTGTCCTTGGGTTAGGTGGGATGTAAGTGGAAGTTGGTCACTGTGCCATCATCCCGGCCATATTTGCAAAGACTGACACCAGAACCTGGTGCTTTGATTCTGAAAAGGGAGCCTGGAGGAATCATGAGGAGAGATTGTCAGGGGAACCCAGAGAAATGTTCCTCAAATTAAATGATCTATTGTAGGCCTAAGGAAAACTCAGCTGGCCATACTTTATCTACTCTATCAAAACTTATGATAGGTTTCAATAAAGTACACTGAATACCACCTGAATGAAGACTTCTGTCTCCATGAAGACTGCTTCAGTCAACCCCCAAAAATAAAGAGAAAAACTGCAGGCAATTCTTGCAAACAATACTAAAACCCCATCACTTTTTGAAATAGACTGGTTTGAAGAGGTTTCTTTTGTTTGTCTTTTTAAGTATGCAGCAGATATGATTTAATTCCCACAATGGTGTCTCAGTTCATGAGTAAACAGTGTATGGCACCTGGAAATTAAGCATAACTGGGTCCCTGGCTGCTGTTAAGAGCTAACAGGCAACCTTGAGGACTTGAGGAAAAGCAATTATTCCTAAGCAGTAAAATACACAAAAATTCCTCTTTTCAGTGATTTTCCAAAAGAAAAATTTACTTCTTCTGAAATGTTTGGTTCTTTCTCTTTCCTTCATTTTCCAAATTGATGGCATCTTATGCTACAGTGGCAAAGGACGGGGAAATGGAGTGGGTGATAGGCCCTTGGGCCATCACCTCATTGCAGACCATCTCATAGAAGAACTATCTCTGTCTCCTGAGCAAGGAATGTCTATACTTTTGTCATTAGACAATATTTGAAAATGCATGAATTATAGTGTAAGAGCCACTCAAAACTTTCTACAAAAATATATCCTTTATAAAAATGAAATTTTCATTTATGATCAAAATAGGAAATTTCTTAACACTCATTAAAACAACTGTCAGTGAAAAGCAGTTTTTTTGTTTGTTTCTTTTTGAGACAGTCTTGCTCTGTTGCCCAAGCTGGAGTGCAGTGGCACAATCTCGGCTCACTGCAACCTCCACCTCCAGGTGATTCAAATGATTCTCCTGCCTCAGCTTCCCGAGTAGCTGGGATTACAGGCACATGCCACCACGCCTGGCTAATTTTTGTATTTTTAGTAGAGACGGGGTTTCACCATGTTGGCCAGGCTAGTCTCAGACTCCTGACCTCAGGTGATCTGCCTGCCTTGGCCTCCCAAAGTGCTAGGATTACAGGTATGAGCCACCATGCCTGGCCAGAAGAGCATGTTTTTGATGAATGTTTTATATCAACTTTATGAAATATTTGGATTTCAAAAAAACTACTCGAAATTCTACAGAATTGTGTAGGGGATTAGATATGAATGTATGTATATTTTAGGAAATGTGTTAAATGCAGAAAAACACAAATAATAATAAATGGCCAATATGCAAAATTAAGAGTTGTCCACATTATTATACTTGCTTCATTTGTTCTGAATAACACATCACAAAAAAATAAATCTTTTTAACTTCTAAATTGCCAGTCCACTACAATCAACCTCTACAAATGCTGAAATTTTTTATTTATCCATTTATTCATTTATTTTTTGAGACAGGGTCGCTCTGCTACCCAGGTTTGAGTTCAGTGGTGCTATAATGGCTCAATGCAGCCTCAGCCTCCCCAGGCTCAGGTGACCCTCCCACCTCAGCCTCCCAGGTAGCTGGGACTGCAGGTGCACGACACCATGCTTGGCTAATTTTTGTACTTTTTGTAGAGATGGGGTTTTGCCATGTTGCCCAGGCTGGTCTTATTTTCTAATAAATCATAGGAATTTAATAAATAAGATGTCTTATCGGCTTCCCCCCCAAAAAAAGTAAAAAAATTGAGTTTATTTTCTTCTAGTATCTCTATATTTTTATATTAAAAATATCATTCTGTAGTCAGACTTTTTACTTCCATGCACTGTTGACTAGCATTCTTTAAGCATAGAGAAATCTCAATATGTTCTTCCAAACACAGAAGCATAGAATTCCCTTATCAGTGTTTCCCAAATTCTGGCTTAAAAATATTAAGATCCATTGTTTAAAACCTTAGAATGTAGATACTTGGATTTTTCTATATAGTTCTGGATTTTTAAATTTTATACAAAACGTGGCTCTGAAGAAAATAAAATAACAGAATCCGTTAAATGAAAGAGAACACAGTAAGTTGTCAGTCTAAAAAGGATAAAGTATCACTACTGACTTCTGCATGTGCATTGCAGGATAAAGTAAATGTGGAGTTACTGGCCAACATCGGGCACTTGGATTTTTGGCCTGAGAGGAAAGAGAAATAAAAGTTAAGTCATAAGAATGGTAAAGATTGTTTGGGACCAGCTCGGGCAACACAGTGAAACTCCATCTCTACCAAAAAAATATAAAAACTAGCTGGCTGTGGTGGTACATGCCTGTAGTCCCAGCTACATGGGAGGCTAAGGTAGGAGGATCACCTGAGGCTGGAGAGGTTGAGGCTGTAGGGAGCCGTGATTGTGCCACTGCATTTCAGCCTGGGTGACAGAGTGAGGTCTTGTCTCCATAAAAAAAAAAAAAAAAAAAAAAAAAAAAGATAATAGATTATATATGTATATTCTACCTCAATTAGTAAATTTCCACTTCTGGCTTCTTTAAAGACTTAAATATAAGAACTTACTTAGCACCAACAACCACCTTTAGTACCCAGATAGTGGTTTCTAAATATTTTCTCCTCTCTACCATAGGAATTAGGGCTCTGATATGGTTTGGCTGGGTCCCCACCAAAATCTCAACTTGAATTGTATCTCCCAGAATTCCCACGTACTGTGGGAGGGACCGAGCCGGGGGCGGGAGAGGTGGGGGGGTGGTGGTAATTGAATCATAGGGGCCGGTCTTTCCTATGCTATTCTCGTGATAGTGACTAAGTCTCTCGAGATCTGACGGGTTTATCAGGGGTTTCCGCTTTTGCTTCCTCATTTTCTCTTTCCTCTACCAGGTAAGAAGTGCCTTATGCCTCTTGCCATGATTGTGAGGGCTCCACAGTCATGTGGAACTGTAAGTCCAATTAAACCCTCTCTTTCTTCCCAGTTTCGGGTATGTCTTTTATCAGCAGCATGAAAACGATCTAATACAGGCTCTTTGGAGAAATGGCTGATTACAGTTCTGGACAAGAAATATACAACATGCCTGGCCCGGAATACCTTGTAATTAAAGAAAAAAAATCAAACTATCACCATCTAATGGAATAGCAGTGGACTTAAAACACATCAAAATCATGTATCAAAATCAGTGGCACATAAAAAAGTACACATCCATAAGTTTATGATGATTCTTAAGAAAACAAATCTTACTGTTTACATGCTAGCTAACTTAAAAAAAAAAAAAAAAAAAAAACCTGAGGAATATAGACAAAGAATCAAGCATTTATCCTAATCTTTGCTATAATAACTGTATATACCTCAAGATAACCAAATAGTTGATAAAGGCAAGTTGTTTCTTACAGAAAACCTCTTCAAATATTAAACCTGAATGTAATAAACCTTCTAGATCTAACTACAACTTATAAGAAATAGAAGGTACAGAAAAATGGAATCAAGCAAAATCCAGGCCAGAGGAAACACTATGGGGTAAACTATCTGGTTTCTTCAAAGGATGAATCATAAGGAAAAAGAGAGGAAATCTATAAGTCAAAAGATATCAGTTAATGGAAATGTAAAGGTCTCATTTTGATCCAGGTTCTTAAAAATAAACTGTAAAACAGGAATCATTTATGAGACAACTAAAGAAATTTGAAATTTAATGAGAACAAATTATTTAGGTGAGATCATAATACTGTGTTTGTTTTCAAAGAGTACTTAACCTTTAGCCATGGTATGATTTCAATAAGAATTATTTCAGCCTCTATTAATAATTCCAAATAATTTGGGGATGAGAAACAAGGTGAGCAAGATTAAATGAAGTAAATCAGCCAAGTGTTGACAATTGTTTAACCAAGGTAAGGGGTGCAGGGGAATCACTGTACTTTTTTTCTCTGCTTACAAGTGTTAAAATTTAAAATAACAAAAGATAAAGGTTCAGGGAATATTGAAAAATCAGTAAAATGGTGAAAGGCTTCATTAGGATAGAGAGAAATTCCCTACAAATATCAAAATACTTTAGGTGAGGCATATCTGTCAAACTTAAATGTAAATAAAAATGAAAAGACTTCTTTATATTGTAGAGAATCATGACCTGATACAGATTTAACTGGAAGGAGATTTTAGTGACAGATCCAAATCATGAGTACTTCAAACTTAGGGCCTTACAAATTGCACTGAAATAAAAAGTATATTCAGCAGTGGTGAGCAAGTGGGTGTTTTAGATGGAGGGATCCAACATTATGGAAAGGCACAAATCATGAGTTTAATGGAAGTACTCTTCCTGCTCAGTCATTTTTAATAAGCTTTAAGTGACTAATGAAGCTTTAATGATAACATCCAGTTCTGCTTAGAAGTGGAACAGTTAATATATGATATGAAAAAATACAAATGAGTATTTATAAATATGAAAATGAATAGTTTTGTGTTTCATAGTATATGTACATTTACTCCCCTCCTGTTCCTCCCCAAGCCTAGTTATAAACTTGCTGGTTTTGACAAGCAAAACACAAATAGAACAGGTGCCTTTGTTAGCACTCTAGGTAAATCCTGGCACTTGCTTGGACACCAGCTGGGTGCTAATTAGTCTTGTGATTGCCTAAATCACAAAATAATACAAGACTGGAAATGCTCCTGAAAGCTTCTGGAGGAATGAGTCTGCACACTGGCTGACAAATGCCCTGGAGAGAACAGGCCTTGTCCTGACAGCCTCTGTGTTGAGTTCTTTCACGTTTATGAAGCTAGAGCTGACTACATAAGCACATGCCTGCAAGTCAGTTCAGGGAATGTGGGTGGAGGGTGCTTTTGAAGATGCAGAGCAAAAGCATTCTCTGGTCTATCAGTACTGACACAGATGTCCAGTGTCTGGTCTACGTCTAAGTGTCATCTTTTGATTAAGTGTTAGCAATAGCACACCCAGGGTATTTGAACCCTATTCTCCAATAGACTTCAACAGGTTACTTGTGTGCCTTCCCATTTAACCTTTCATCTATATTTAGCCAATAACACTAATGAATTACTGTACTGCTTCTCATCCTAACAGATGAATCAGATTACTGCATGGCCAATTTGGACAGGACAAGAGATGGCCTGACAATTCTCAAAATATACAAGTTTGGGTACATCATGGCAAATGGTTGCAGTGCAGGCTTTCTTTCTGAACACTTTATTTTATGTCCTCCTCATACTCAATAATCAAAAATATCAGATTTAAAATCAAATGCTCAATCATTGCATTCTTTCAGCAAATGATAAAATGGATACATTTTATTAGAAAAATGAAAAAAAACCTACCTGAAGACTGCAAGGGTCAGAGACCAGAGCACTAATGGCTTCCTCAGTTCAAACTTTGCTCGTTTGTTCATTAGGTGCCGACCACCGAATATAAAGGCAGCATACAGAGCAGAAAACAGGAAAGATTTCTTCCTGCAAACAAGCAAACAAAATCTTTAAGATATTTTTAGTCATTAGGAAACATCAAATTTTGTACCAGTTCTTCTCTTGTTAAGCATTGAAAAAATATTCTTGAGAATATTCCTGCTTCACTGAAGAGGGAGTCTAGTCCACGTGGCAAACTGGTGCTCTGTTGAAATCTCCCTTGACAAATCAGGTCTTCCAGCAGTTTAACCAACATATTAAGTATCACGTCAGAATAGACATATTTCCTTTGTAGGCTCTATGACTGAAATTTCAACAACATAGCATTGAAGTACAAAAAGTAGCCTTTTCACTGAGAGAAATAACTTTATTCTTTAGAGTTTGTTGAGCCAATTTAGATACATACATGAATTTTAAAAAAGTGTTTTTATTGGAACTATTTGGTGACATGGTTGTGTCTTGGAACAAGATAGACATTTAAAATTTTATCTTGGGTGGGCGTGGTGGCTCATGCCTGTTATCCCAGCACTTTGGGAGGTCGAGGTGGGTGGATCACTTCAGGCCAGGAGTTTGAGACCAGACTGGCCAACATGGTAAAACTCCCTGTCTATTAAAAATAAAAAATGTAGCCAGGCATAGTGGTAGGCACCTGTTATCTTAGCTACTCGGGAGGCTGAGGCAGGAGAATCGCTTGAACCCAGAAGGCAGAGGTTGCAATGAGCTGCGATTTTTGAGACTCCCTCTCAAAAAGGCAAAAGAATAAAAGAATGGTTACTCCATAGGCAGAGCAGCCCTGAGGACTGCTGGCTGGCTATTTTTATGGGTTTTTAAATTACATGCTAAATAAGGGGTGGATTATTCATGAGTGTGCTGGGGAAAGGGGCGGGGATTTCCCCAGGAACAGAACTGAGGGTTCCTTCCATTTTTAGAATGTATACTCTACCATGGCATTTGTAAATTGTCATGGTATTGATGGGAGTGTCTTTTAGCATGCTAATGCATTATAATTAGCATATAATAAGCAGTGAGGATGATCAGAGGTCACTTTTGTTACCATCTTGGTTTGGGTTAAGCCAGCTGCTTAACCGTATCCTGTTTTATCAGCAGGGTCTTTGTGATCTTGTGATCTTGTGCCAACCTCCTATATTAGCCTGTGACTAAGAATTCCTAACCTCCTGGGAATGCAGCCCAGTAGGTCTCAGACTCATTTTACTTAGCCCCTATTCAAGATAAAGTCACTCTAGTTCAAATGCCTCTGATAACAGTACTGATAATGTCAAAAAATAAATTCAAAAGCAAAAATCAACAAACTTCTATAACAGAACTATGATTCGACAGAAAGCAACAGAAACCTTATAAATAATTTAAACAGTTGAGCATGTTTCCTGAGAAAGCAATGTTTCTCTTAAAATGGGTCTTTCCTATTCAATTAGATCAATAAGGAAAGGGTTGAGAATAAGTTAGAAAACATAATATCAAAAGCAAAATGTGTTCACCTAAAGAGTATTATTTGTAAAATGCTTCATGTTTTCTCCCTTCATGCTGACATATAATGCTGACTCATAAGGGACCTTGCTATTTACACAAAGCAGCATTCCTATGTAAATGAATGCAAGTGACCTACTTAGTGAATACCAAATAACTCAATGATTCCAGAAATCAACCCAGAAGTAAAAGTTGAATAAATCACTTTCACTGAGGTTTACAGACTCTTCTCTTGGGCACACAAGACCTGGAACATAGTAGGTGCTTAATAAATATCTGTTGAATGAACATGGTCTTGTCAAATTTTCTGATGGGGAAAATAATTAGGCATGTGTGTACAGTAAACAGGCAGTAAACACAAAGTTGTACTTTCCCTGTAATAATAACTAAAGAGTCAAATATTCAGAAAAATATCGATACATTTTCTTCCCCTAGAAAGACACTGATTATTTCTATACTTCAATGAAAAGTGGAAAAGTGAGACAATTTTGTGGAAACTTTAACTATTGGACATTTCAGGAAGAAAGTACTTTTGGCCATAAATTATATATATTGCTTTATTTCTCCTCTGGAAATTGCAAGGGCATGGAATTAAATTACTTAAGAGTCACAATCGCCATTTTTGTTTATGCACATATAAGCAAAGACTAAAGAAAAATAAAGTTCTACCAAGTTAATGTAGGCGATAGTAATATGAAAAAGTATATACTTTTTTCTAATTTATAAAGGTAATAAGTGACAATAATCACATATTATGATTTAATAATATGTGATTATTAGAGTGATTCCTATGGGTAAACATAATGCCAAAAAGCTTTACCATTTAATCCTCATGGTGCAGGTAAAGTATTATCTTTATTTCATAGATAAACAGGCTTAGAGGAAAAGTAGGCCTAGATTTTCCTGTTCTTGTGGTAAACTTTCAGAAGAAAAAGGGGTACTTGATGTGTTATCTTATGAGCTGTGAAAATTCCTTAAGCTCTCCTGTTGAATTACATAATCATTGCATAATGTGTAGAACATTGTGTAACTGTGAAAAGATGAAGAATTTCCCATCTTCATGTTTCTACTGTCATATTTTCTGAGCCTGGGAAACTTTCATCCAAACCCTCTGCTTCTTTGAGAACAGAAATTAATTATACATATACCATTGAAGACATTTCCTTAAAATTATTATTTATCTTACCCATTCAACATACTTGAGATTCTGATTTTTGCCGTATTAACTGTATTACTTGTAATCATAAACAAACCAAGTTAAATGAATGTCTTCATACAATCCTATCATTCTAGCCATAAAGGGAAAAGGAATGCCTCAAGAACCAAGAAAAGAATAAAAAATCTTCCCTATGTATTTTTTCTCTACTTTCCTCACTTCTAAAATGAGAATTAGTCCTAATGCACTGCTCACATCCCAGCAAGGGCCATTCACTTTTCCACATAATTTTTAGAGCTCTCTACAAAGCAGTTCAACAGCTAAGGCAATGAAGTCAGTCAGTACAGAATCATAGAACTTGATAATCGCAAGGAACCTTAGAGGTGGAGCCCAATTTCCTCCTTCAACAGAAGAGATAATAGGGAACCTGATGATAGTAGTCACTCACAGTCACACAGCTGCACACTGTACACTGCTCAAGACTATCCAACATTGTCATGGCTGTGGTCAAGCAGGTAGGTAAACACAAAATAATTGTATAAGCTGTATCTGGGTTACAGGTAGTTAACGGGAATCGGTTTAAGTGCTGTGATCAAAGTAAGTTGTTCATTGCATGCACAGAAATCTTTTACTGTGGTGAAATTCAAATCCTTTGGGTTAGTTTAGAATTAAACCTAAGCATCTGCTAGAAGTGGGAGTTGCCTAAGGAAGCATTAACACTTACCTCTTTAACTGAGTTATTTATGGTTGAATGTACTATTAGTTTTCCATACTGCTTAGAAGAAAAGATTTTCTTTAATGAACAGAGCAATTTTAATGAATTAAAATTGCCTTTCCTTTCTGGCATCTCTCCAGTAAAGTTCAATTGTATTCAAGATGATTAATGGTTTGCCACTAGCCCACGTAGTTTTTAATGTGGATAGATTGCTTTCCTAATGGTTCAGTGGTAATACTTCGTATACTGGCAGGCCTCCATACTTGGGTATAATGGTAACACTATACTGTTTTATTATCAGATAATTAGTCATTTTGAGATAGCATGGACTCTTCTCGTTTAATAAATTTTAAATGTGCATCATATAGCACAACCCGTAATTATAGATACTTAATAAGTACTTTTCAGCATGATGATTTGGGAGTTATGATTACCAGGTAACCAACCAAATAAAGAACCCAAATGATATACTGATGTGCTCTAATTCTGTCAAGCTTATATTTATCCTTTTTACCCTTCTATTTCTGTCATCAAGATGAACAATGGAAATTATTGCATAATTAATACAAATGAATAGTGGATTTATCCTTAGAAATCTGAATTTCTCTATCATACTGTCTTGTCCCAAAACATTCCTAGGACATGCTTTTTTGATTCTTACCAGAGTAGCTGAGCAAGTTCTCACTTATGATTTGTATTTATTGCTCTACCCATTAACATTTCTGAAACAGCATGCATAAATTGAAATATGTTTTTTTAAACTCATGGGACTTCACTGAAACCAGTGCTTAGCTTGAGTCTCCTTAGCATTCACATCAAAATTTCTGTACCTCAAGAGTCAAACTAGTTTATTTGCTAATGAAGAAATGTTTGTGTGGGCAGTATTTCAACATAGGATAATTGCTAATGAACAGCTTGGGAAGCTGAACTGAGCTCCCTCCTGGCTCTTTCATGTCGTATCTACATGGTCTTCATTATGACTATTGTACACATGTGAGGTACAAGGAGTTGGGAAAGTAAAAAGCAGTGAGGGAAAAAAGAAAAGGGCACTGCCCAGTTCAGCTGATACCTATCTACCTAGCATAGAAAAAGTTTTCATGTTCTAAGATGAAGAGTCGGACGCTGAGACAGAATGCCAACTGGTGCACCCCCGTCCTCTTTTAAGAGTCCTCTTGAGTTGCTGACTCAAGTCAGGAAACAACTTATGGTTCTGAAAGTGATTTTAAGGATACAAATAAAGTAGGGACCCAGAGACTAGAGGAAATAACACTACTTTTTGCCAATATGACATTTCGTGTATGTCTATGGTGGTGATAATTTGATAAGAATATTAAAATAAGATTATCTTGAGAGGGATCCTGAGGTTTCTTAAAGTCCTACCCAGGGCTGAATTCTGTCACATTCTTAAGGATTCTGCAAGACTTCATATAGGCTTTTTTTTACATTAAAAATATGGAAATTTTTCAGCAGTTTTTTTTTTTTTTTTTTTTTGAGGCAAGGTCTCATTCTGTTGTCTAGGCTGGAGTGTAGTGGTATGATCATGGCTCACTGCAGCCTCAACCTCCTGGGCTCAAGCGATCTTCCCACTTCAGCCTCCTGGGTAGCTCGCACTACAGGTGTGCCTAATTCTTTCAATTTTTTTTGCGGAGATGGGGTCCCAGTATGTTGGCCAGACTGGTCCCCAACTCCTGGACTGAAGCAATCCTCCTGCCTCAGTCTCCCAAAGAGCTGGGATTACAGATGTAAGCCACCACTCCTGGCCAGGAGGTTTTATTCATAAGTAAATTAACTATATATGCCCAGAAATTCTGACAAACAATAATTTTGTGAATAATCGTGAAAATATGCCCATAATTGACACAAATAAAAAGTGGCTTTATAATTACAAGACAAAGCTATAACTAAGGTAAAGGGTTCCTTATTCTTATTCCACTCTGTTGTGTATGACCAAGGAAACCAAATAAGGTGTGATTTCCAAGCTGCTTTGAGTTGTAAGCACTTCTTTCCCTTTTTGCCTCACCCTCCAGATACTAATTCAGAGATCACAGGTTCTCCTTATCTATTTTTTTTTAAAGGTGCGAGAACTAGTTTTTAGTTTTTCTATCCTTGAAGTAGGCCATAATCAAAGTAGAGTTACATTTAGTACACTAGATTCAATAGCATGGCTACACATCCCTTTCCAGGAAAGTATACCCCTCTTAGAAGCAGAGTGGACATAGAAATTCCTTGTATACATCTGTAAACTTATCTTTTTCCTCCCTGTCACCTTTTTAAAAATCTTGGTGCATTCTGTTTTTGTATTACAACTGGAAATAAGATTTTGGGGGAGAAAATACTTTCAAAATGTTAAAACAAAAACCTGCACATCTAAAAATAATCTTTAATACTTAAATTGGCAGGATATCAATTCCCTTTGTTTCCTTAGAATTCCTTTTTTTTTTTTTTTTGAGACGGAGTCTTGCTCTGTCTCCCAGGCTGGAGTGCGGTGGCCGGATCTCGGCTCACTACAAGCTCCGCCTCCCAGGTTTACGCCATTCTCCTGCCTCAGCCTCCCGAGTAGCTGGGACTACAGGCGCCAACCACCTCGCCCGGCTAGTTTTTTTTGTATTTTTTTAGTAGAGACGGGGTTTCACCGTGTTAGCCAGGATGGTCTCGATCTCCTGACCTCGTGATCCGCTCGCCTCGGCCTCTCAAAGTGCTGGGATTACAGGCTTGAGCCACCGTGCCCGGCCCTTTTTTTTTTTTTTTTTAGTAGCTGATGAAAATGTTGATATCCACCCATCCATTCAAAATTCAATAAACCTTTTAGGTTTTTTTTTCCTTCTGTTAAGTTTAAGCCATGGCCAAGAAAATTTAATAAACTTATTGTATTCCTTTGCAGTATGGTTAGTATGACATTGAATGAAAAAAGGATCCTTATATGAGAGTAAATTCTGCCTCTGCTAATCTAGTTAGAAAAATTTACATGATAACACATGGTTACACGGGGGGTCAGTAGCAAATGTGTGTTACAGATTATGTTTTATAAAGAGCTAAGGAAGGAGATTATTGTCATGAGAAAATGCTGTGGAAGATTTAAGAGTGGACCCTGAAGGCTTTGGATGGATGGGCAAAGGGCAAGTAGCAATAGGCAGTGGAGTTAGGTGTGAGCTAAAGCGGGAGTCTGTCATACCAGATGCTGCGGGTTGGGTATGGCAGAAAGCTTGTTGGGAGATGCAGGCTAAAGTCGGATTGTGTGACGCTCTGAAAACAGCAGAGTTCAGGCTGTATCTGCACCTCAAGTTTGCAGTAAGTTGTGAGGCAAACTCAGTGCTCAGTAATTTGTTACTAATAGTTAAAGTACAGGACTGAAATGCATGGCTTAATTTTCCTTTCTTTTTCTTCTAAATAAACAATAAACTAAATCACACATATCCCATCATGTCCCATGGGTGAGAAATGGGGAAGTAATAACTTGTGCCCCCAGAAAAATGGATACAGAACTGCTGGATGAAGTCATGAAGGGCACTGAAAGTCTTTGAGCTGGGAAGGAAGACAGAATTTAAAAAGATGTTCACAGAGAAACTTGGTATGCATTATTTGTACCCCAGAGGGCAGATGTGGCAAAAGTTGAATTCCAGATCTCTCCATCAATGCACTGAAGTGTGTGTGTGAACTGCGGCTCTTCACAGGAATCATCAGATGGGATCACCTTTAGGAATGAATATGCTCCTGTTCATAGTAAAACATAGCAAACTGCTAGGCTAATCACAGCATTATTTCAGTAGAGTTGATGTTTGCGGCTCAGAGAATTGTCAGTTTCAATCCTAAAGCGTTGCATCTTAGGTACAAGAATATTTTTTGTTTCAATAGATGAGGCCCTATAAAACTGATCAGAAAAATCAGTACTGAAGTTAGAACCAAAGACTGTAGACTGTCCCTGCTACTCTAGTTAGCAAAATCAAAGAATTAAAATTCGGGCTGAGTATGGTGGCTCATGCCTGTAATCCCAACACTTCGCGAGACTGAGGAGGGTGGATCACTTGAGGTCAAGACCAGCCTGGACAACATGGTGAAACCCCCTCTTTACTAAAAATACAAAAAATTAGCTGGGTGTAGTGGTACATGCTTGTAATCCCAGCTATTCAGGAGCCTAAGGCAGGAGAATCTCTTGAACCTGGGAGGCAGAGGTTGCAGTGGGCCGAAATCTCACCATTGCACTCCAGCCTGGGCAACAAAGCAAGACTCCATCTCAAAAACAAAAACAAAAGAATTAAAATCCATTCAATTTTTTATCTCTTTAGAGTAAAGCTTGCCATCACCCCCAAATCAAAACCTGGCAGAAAACATATCAGTGACTGGGCATGGTGGCTCACGCCTATAATCCCAACGCTTTGGGAGGGCAAGGCGGGAGTATTACCTGTCCCAGGAGTTTGAGACCAGCCTGGGTAACACACTGAGACCCCATCTCTACAAAAAAATTAAAAATTAGTCTGGGTGGTGGTGCGTGCCTGTAGTCCCAGCTACTTGGGAGACTGGGGTGGGAGGACTGTTTGAGCCTGGGAGGTTGCAGCTGCAGTGAGCATGGCTGCCCCACTGCACTCCAGCCTGGGCAACAGAGTGAGACCCTGTCTCAAAAAAAAACCAAAACCAAAAAAAGTCAGTGGTCTTATTTAGACAAATCTCCCATCCCCAAGTGAAAGCAAACTAAAAATGATCTCTATGATGAAAAAATAATTTCTAGTTTGTTTGGTTTGAGAGTATTGTTACAGATGAGAATTTCCAGTAACAATCTAGTCATAGTAAAACAAAACTCTCGTGGCCATTTAAAACAGTAATTTCTGAATAAGAGAGGCAGCATGTAGAAATAGAATTCAGAAGGTGGTTTTAGCAGCAATTCAATTTCATTGCACCAGTTTTCTTGATCAAATACTCTTCATTTTAAGAAAAAGGCATCATATGAATTTCCAGTGAGGCAATGTTCACTTGTTAAATTATTTCAAAATATAATAATGATGAGCCAGGCCTAATGGCATCTGCCTGTAGTCCCAGCTACTCAGGAGACTGAGGTGGGAGAGGCCCTTGAGCTTGAGAGATCGAAGCTAGCCTAAGCAACATAACGAGACCCCATCTCTTGAAAATGAAAAAAGGTGTAACAATGGTAATATAAAAAGTGTACTATAATTCTGAAATGCCTCCTATTAAATAACAGTAGCTGAGTGACTCTCCTGTCACCAAACTAAACTTTATCTCTTATAGCCTTAAAAATCTATAATATAAATGAAGCATCAGTCATTTATTTTCCTAAATGTAAAATTTTCTTGGGCCTGAAGTAACACAAGTACAGTTATGGGCTATGTCAGTCAGAGCTGTAGGCTTTTTTTTTTTTTTTTAAATCTTCTTTTCCAGTCCAGTGGCCTAATGACCATAGACATATAGAATCTCAAGATTGGAATAGACCTTAGAGATCTAGTCTAAGCTTTTCAACTTAAGAATTCCTTGCTAAAAAATCCCTGGCTGATGGTCCTCTAATTTCTACTAAATGTAGAAATAATGACTGGAACCTTGAGGTCATTAGTTCCTGATCATATGGTACAGCTGGGCTTCTTTTAAAAACTGACCCAAATGCTGAAAGCCACTCATCTTTCCCCTATGGATGACCAACGCCCTTTCAAACAAACAGGCTACACTTAGTGTTCAATATAAAAATCTGTTTCCTGATTGTCTTTATCCTAAAGAAGCCTGGAATGTCTTATAACTAATAGACCTATCTGAGAACTGGAGGCTAAAACTAGAAGTGAAAAAACACTGTCAAAAGGAGATAATTATTCACAATGCATGGAAAACCGGATTTCAGGTTTATAAGATTAAGTCCAATTCAAACTGAAAATTTTCCTAGATTTAAATCAAAACCAAGAAAAATAACAGCTTGCACAATTATATAAACAAGCATAAACATATCCATGTTTGTGGGCACTTTCTCTGTACTCAAGGACTGACATTTATATCGAAAGAGAATCCATTTCTGTTGCAGGTTACCACTACCTTAATATTTATATAGGGTTTTCATTTCCACGAATCACCTCACAGACAACTGAAAATTCCAAAAGCTAGAAAATAAAATGAAGGGGAAAACATGGCATGTTTTCACGTTAACTATTGGATAAATAAATATACTCTTGTCACTAATGATTCCCTCAATATAAATTTTGAAAAGAAACTGGGGAAGCAATGAGAAAATATACCCCAAATACTATTTCTGGACTAGAGAAAATATCTCAGCAGTGATGATGATCTCATGGTTAGCTCATAAATTGATTTTGTCAGCAAAATTAAATGTACATAAGAAATTAAGCTTGAGAAAACTGGCAGTAATCAGAAGAAATATATTTTTAGTAATGAGTGAAAATGACTTAAACATTGTTTTTACTTAAGAGATTATCACCCTATTACCCAAGAATTCTGAATTTCATTTTGTTCTTAAAAATAATAATATAGGGCCAAGCATGATGGCTCATGCCTGTAATCCCAGCAATTCGGGAGGCCACGGTGGGAAGATGGCTTGAGGCCAGGAATCCAAGGCCAGCCTGGGTAATATGGTGAGAACCTGTCTCTACAAAAAAAACTTCCAAAAATAATAATATGGCAACATTGTGATTGGGGCTTTCATACTGCTCCTTCAAAATCTGAACTCTCATTCAGTGACATAAGAGGATAAAGTCTACAGACACTAGCTTTGAGAACTCCAATAATGAGGACAGCTACAACAAATTCTCACAAACTGAATGACTTCTAACACAAATGTATTATTTTAGAGTTCTGGAGGTTAGAAATTTGAAATGAGTCTTATGGAGCTAAAATCAGAGTCACCAGTGTTGCATTTCTTCTAGAGGCTCTATGGCAGAATCCATTTCCTTGTCTTTTCCAACATCTAGAGGCCACTTGACATTCCTTGGCTCATGGCTGCTTCCTTCTCCATCTTCAAAATGCATCATACTAAGCTGTTTCCGTGGTCACATCACTTTATCTGACTCTGATCCCCCTGACTCCCTGTTAAGAACCCTGTGAATATATTGGGCCCACCAGACAATCCAGGGCCACAGCCTAGAAGCTTCAATTTTAACAACCCATGTGATTAGATGTCCCCTACCCAAAGATATTCTGGAATAATCTCACCATCTCAAATTCCTCAACCTAATTGCATCCCTAATAGGTCCTCTGCTATATAAAGTAACATACTCACAGGTACCGGGGATTAAGATGTGCACATTTTTGAGGGACTGTTATTCTGTTTACCACATGGATTAAACTAAGTCGTAAGATCGAAAGCCATTCTTGTACTAAAACGCATAGGAGACCCCTACAGATGTAAATGTTTCATGTCTGTTCCTGGTTTGCCATCTCCAAAGCCAGGTTCTTCCCCTCAAGAAAGCATTTTAGAATCCAAAGGGTGAGAGTCACAGTTACGGAGATTGTCTTTAAGCAACTCATTAACATGTGACTCACAAATAGCACCTGAACTCTTAGTAGTAGTACATGACTTACTGTATCCTTTACACTGAACCAGGTACCTGTGTTCACAATTTCTAGTATAATACACAATTTACTAAAATTACTAATATGTATTCGATTTATTCTGACTGTCCGCAGTTCTAAATTGCCGTCTCTTAACACTCCTTTGCAACAACAGAAGTTACTTGGTTTGTAACCATTCTCTTAATCCCTATCTTAAAATATGTACTGCAGGCTACTTCAAGTATGTTTTCCTGTTTGTGGCAATGCAGTTGTTTTATCCTTCCTCTTTTTGGGGTTATGTCTATAAAGATAGGTTTCTACGCGGCAATGGTCAAGTATCAGTCTTCCACCCAGATGGCGCGCTCGTAGCAGCATTTGACACAGATGGCAACTCCTTTTCTGCAATGCTTCCTTTACTTCCTTCCTTTCTCACTATTTTCTCTTGCCTCTTCTCCAACTTCACCATCTATTCTTTTTCATTTTCCTTTGCTGCTTTCCCTTCATCTCCTCAATCCACAAACTCCGAAGATCCCCAGAATTCAATCTGTGGGCCTCTTCTCTTTTGCCCTCCACCATGGGTTCTCACGGAGGGGGATGATTTTGCCCTTCAGAGGATATTTTGAAATATCTGAAGACATTTTTGGTCTTTACAAGTGGAAGGGAGTTGGCTACTGGCAGGTGGTGTGTAGAGGCCCTGGATGCTACAAGACAGCCCTCTACAACCAAAATTATTCAGTCCCCCAAAAAGCCAATAGTGCTAAGGTTGAGGATCCTGAACAAGAGAAATATGGAGACAGAAATTAAGAAAAGAGAAACTGGAAAACTCAAGAGGGTATAGGCAAAACTGCTTCAAAAATATGTTCACTGACTGGGGTGATACCACTTATGCTTCAGACACACTCAGGCTGAATTGCTTCAAATTGATTCCAAGCACAGAGTAAATAAAGCAAGCTTCTTGTTTCAAGTGAGGAGTTCAATTTAAAACTGAAAACAAAATAACAACCAGTGAGTCAGTATATTACTCTCTTCACTGTTCTAGAATTAGGTTTACTTCTGACTACCATGTGCCATGTCCAGCTGCATCCTGAAGGCTGATAGATTCAATTCTTACAAATCTTCATCTGCTTCAGTGCCTCTCCTGCATGAAGCTCATCTAGAACTGCATTTAAAAATATATCTCCAGAGAGGAGAAAAAGGAATTTTTTTTTTTTTCTTTTTGAGACAAACTCTGACTCTGTCGCCCAGGCTGGAGTGCAGTGGTGAGATCTCAGCAACCTCCGCCTCCTGGGTTCAAGTAATTCTCCTGCCTCAGCCTCCCAAGTAGCAGGGACTATAGGAACACACCACCATGCCTGGCTAGTTTTGTATTTTTGGTGGACACAGGGTTTCACCATTTTGGCCAAGATGGTCTCAAACTCTTGACCTCAAGTGATCCACCCGCCTCAGCCTCCCAAAGTGCTGGGATTACAGGCGTGAGCCACCGTGCCTGGCCAGTAATCTTAAATGAATAGAACCAGACTTCATGGTAACTGCCAAGACACCACCCCCCTAACTCCACACAGAGTTCAAATTCTTCTTGAAGTAGAATTTTAGTTATTCCCGTCATCTCTGTTAACCACTTTTGTAAGATAATTCCATGATAACCAATATTAACTTCACCCAGGATGGGACAGTATTACCACTCTTCTACTGTGTTTCTACATTTTCAACTTTTTTAGATTCCACATATAAATGAAATCACACAATAACATTTCTTTTTATGCCTGGCTTACTTCACTTAGGATATCTTCCAGGTTTATCCATGTAGTCACAAATGATAGAATCTCTTTTTTAATGTGAAATAAAATTCCATTATATCACAATTTCTTTATCCATTCATCTGTTTACAGACACCTAGGTTGATTCCATATGTTGGCTGCTGAGAATAATGCTACAGTGAACATGGGGATACTCTCAAATTCAGTCTGAAAATTTGATATCACTAAAGTTTTCTATGACATACACTTTAAGAAATTGAGAGTAGGCCAGACGCAATGGCTCACGTCTGTAATCCCAACACTTTGAAAGGTTGTAGTGGGCAGATTGCTTGAGCTCAGGAGTTTGAGACCAGCCTGGGCAACCAAACCCCTTCTCTACAGTAAAAATTAGCCAGGCGTGGTGGTGGGTGTCTGTAGTCCCAGCCACTCGAGAGACAGAGGTAGGTGAATGGCTTTAGCCTGGGAGGTGGCAGAGGTTGCAGTAAGCTGTGATCATGCCACTGTCCTCCAGCCTGGGCCACAGAGGAAATTTCAAAGTAATTAACTAAAATTAATAAAAATTAAGAGTAGCAATAGCTCTATTTTCAGAAGTATTGGAATTGTAATAAAATAGGTGGTATTGGCCGAGTGCAGTGGGTCACGCCTGAAATCCCAGCACTTTGGGAGGCCGAGGCAGGTGAATCACTTGAACCCTACTGGTAGAGGTTGCAGCGAGCTGAGATTGCACCAATGCACTCTAACCTGGTGACAGAATGAGTCTCCATCTCAAAAGAAAAAAAGAAAAAAAAAAAAGGTGGTATCACATGATAAAGTATATCAATTGAGATGGACAAAATCAATTGCACTGTTTTCTAAATCTTCTAACAAAATATTAATCATCTTGATTAGCTACTCACAGGGCTTTGCTCCCCTAATTAATGTGCTGTGAGTCACTAATTCTCCTCTGAGGATTGTGCACAAAGCTAAACCAGTTCAACAGGAAACTGTGCTCCTGCTTGTGCCTGTCATCAGTTTCTATAGTGGGAAGCAGAGTAAAACTGGTCAGATAGTGTCCGGAGCTGGTTTAGGAGTCCTTTATAGCTTAGAAGACTTTTATCTATGTATCTTTTTACATCATTCCCCACAAAGACTTTCACTTTCTTTTTTTTCTTTGCCCCTTCACAGGTTGAAAGCCAAAAAAAAGAGGAAGAAAGACCTTTTGGGGAAAAATCTTAATGAAAAAAAAATCTCAAGATCCCTCAGAAAACAAGAAAATTAAGTCCATAGCTCCCATTTCTTCACAAAGTGAAAGGGAACTTTATTTATTACAAGTTTCTCTCTACTGCCAGGTTGTGAGACAGAAGAGTAATTTCTCCTTTATTTGCATGTCAGGTGAATTGCTGAATGTGACTATGGTATGGCTGGGATTTATCAAGCATGGATTCCCAGAAAGGAGAGTCTCAAAATCACAATGCCTACAGCATCCTTTTCTTCAGTTTCAAAAAGGAGGAAACATGCTTAGGGAGAGAAAAGTGTATGTGACTCAACATTCCTTTGAAAGGTTAATTTGTCTTCCCCTATTCCCAAAGCATGCCCTTTGAGAATGCATTTTGGGGAAATGTGTTCTTCAGATTGCTCATGCTGGCATGCACACACCGTGTGGATAGGTAGCAATCGCTCTGGATAGTAGACCCGAGCCTTTGCTTTTCTTGTCTTTTTTCTACTTTGCTTGTTTGTCAAGACTGATTTACTAACCACCAAGATTTGAGAGTCACAATATTTAGCTATGTTTACACAGAAAGGTTTCCTACCAAAAGAAAAAAAATAAGTAAAAAAATAGATTTGGCAAGTATTTACTCAAGATACTTCTTGAGTCTAAGGCCTTTTTTGATCATTTGAGGAATTCTAGATGTCTGAGTGTGATAACAACAGCTGAAAAGTATTACCGAATATCCATGGGTTGCAGCTCTTCACATAGGTCTCCTATGGGAACTTGATGCTCCATTATAGACAAACAGTTGGGTCCTGACTTCAAACTACTATGCATTGTTCCAGGCCATGAAATTAAAATGTGTTTCAATTTGGTCAAAATAGTAATTACTTTTTAAAAACTGTGCACTTACTATAGGTACTGTTCCACATGTTCTGAGCACTTGGGATTCAACCACTACCTTGTATACCAGGAATGTTACACTTCTCAGCTGGTTCTTTTCTTTGTTTTTGAAACAGAGTCTTGCTCTATTCCCCTCCTCCCCCACTGCCGGACCCGGCTGGAGTGCAGTGGAGCGATCTTGGCTCACTGCAACCTCTGCCTCCCGAGTTCAAGCGATTCTCAGGGCTTAGCCTCCCGAGTAGCTGGGATTACTGGCACCTGCCACCACGCCTGGCTAACTTTTGTGTTTTTAGTAGAGACAGGGTTTCACCATGTTGGCCAGGCTGGTCTCGAACTCCTGACCTCAGGTGATCCACCCACCTCAGCCTCCCAAAGTGCTGAGATTACAGGCCTGAGCCACCGCATCCAGCCTCAGTTGGTTCTTAACATAGTAGTTTTTACCATCTGGCTAACATGGTGAAACCCCGTCTCTACTAAAAATATAAAAAAATTAGCCAGGCGTGGTCGCGGGGGCCTGTAGTCCCAACTACTCGGGAGACTGAGGCAGGAGAATGGCATGAACCCGGGAGGCGGAGCTTGCAGTAAGCTGAGATCAGTAAGCTGAGATCACACCACTGCACTCCAGCCTGGGTGACATAGCAAGACTCTGTCTCAAAAAAAAAAAGTAGTAGTTTTTGTCATCCCTTTGTCCTCTTACACCCCATCACTATTTCTGCCAGTTAAACATATAAATCACTTACACTTGAAATTCACTTTGTCTCCAATAGAACATTCCTTTTTTTAGGTCACATTCATAAGGCTTAATTTTTGGACATAGAAATCTATAAGAAAGGTCTCCAGAGAGTACTTTCCAAAGTCACTACATGCTTGAAGTTGACTGCTCCTTTTCTACCTAGTGTTTGCCTACTTTGTTGTATACTGGCAGCCGTAACCCTTGACTGCTCAATGGCAGGACATGCTGTAAGAGCTTAGGCATACTACACAGTTGTTTTGTCTTTGTGGCTTCCCACTTAGACTGACTTATTCTGCATTTCCAGCTGTCCAAAAGGACAATGGCCCTTTGCTTCAGAATCCTAAAATCTGATATAGAAAAACTGTTGAGGATACAAGTGTGCAAGACTATATAAAAGGAAATGTAAACATTAAATTATGTGAAGTCAAGGTCATTATGTAGTATATAATCTTCACTATTAGTCAACTATCTTGTTTATTTAAAAATGAATGGCATTAATATTATATGGTAGATTCTAGGCTCTACAGACTGTAGGAATTTTAACAGATTTGGCATCATCTCTAAAATGTCCAAAATGCTTTCTTTTTTTGTCGTTTCTGTTTTGAAACACAGTCTGGCTGTGTTGCGCAGGCTGGAATGCAGTGGCACAATCTCAGCTCACTACAACCTCTGCCTCCTGGACTCAAGCCTTCCTCCCAAGTATCTGGGACTATAGGTGCATGCCACCACACCTGGCTAATTTTTGTGTGTTTTTGTAGAGATGAAGCTTCACCATGTTGCCCAGTCTGGTGTCAAACTCCTGAGCTCAAGCAATTCCACCCACATTGGCCTCCCAGAGTGCTGGGATTACAGGTGTGAGGCACTGTGCCCCGCTCCAAAATGCTTTGACATAGTTCAAATAGTTTCACCTCTACCTGCTCCTCTGGAATCATGTCATAACTTTCCCCTGGGACACCCTGTGCTACAACTATACTGTCATTCTCCAGACATCACGCCCCTTTGTCCCACTTTCCTTCGCACGTGCTGTTCTTGCTACGTTGAATGCCCTTCCCATGCAACCTTGTCATTTTTTATGATCACTGTGAAGATAATCCCTGACTGCTTCTAGGTCAAGCTGCCTATCCCTTCCTTCATCACCACTGTGCTTTCTGTATGTCTTTTTCTTACCTACTGTAGCACTTGTCTCTTTGTATTTTACACACAAGTTAACAAATCTGTCTTTCCTTTGAAATCCTGAAGGGTACAGATTGTGTCTTACTCAACCTTGTATGCCCAGGGGCTTGTGTCTTTCCCCAACATATGAATTAATAAATGGCTTATTGGATTTTTAAAATCTTGTGTTTTGGACATACTTTTAAGAGGGAAAATGCACTATTGAAGACTAAATAGAATAACTGATGCTCAAGTCATCTATGAAACTCTGCTTCAAACTCACTTGATTCTTAATCTAAACAGTAAAAATTGTATTTTCTTATAGCTCTTTTCCCTTAGGAGCAGAAAGAAAACTACAAATTAAGATAGGTAGTTTAAATCTTGAAGTGATTTAAATTATTCATTCAGCAAGTATTAACTGAGTGCCAACTGTGTGCTAAGCACAGTTCTAGGCTCTGGAAGTACATTCGTGAACAAAACAGACAAAAAACCCTGTCCTCGTGGATGGAGGTTTCAAGCCTGGAAAAAGACAATAAATAAGAAAATAAGTAAATTACATAGTATGTTAGAAAATTACAAATATTATGGAAAGAAAAAAGCAAGTTGGTGCAGGTGGAAAATGGGATGGAGAGTGAGACACAGAGCACAGTGTTACACAGGGTGGCACACTGGGAAGGTGAACGTGAGCCAAGACCGGAAGGAAGTGTGGGAATGAGCCACTCTGGGAGGAAATGCATAAGGCAGAGATTAATAGCCAAGGCAAGAACTATCTTCAAAGGTAAAATTTACCAGATTCTACTGATTTTGTCTTTGGAAAATTCAACATATTGAGATGTCATTTGAGCATGTATCTATAAATGTGTATCTGGGCAATAGTTCTCCTTTCAGTAACTTTTCAGGTAAATACAGCTAAGTTTGCATAGTCATAAATGTCATGCACAAAAAATGAGCACGAAAGCGTCCAGACTATGGTAAAGAAGGCTTGTTCATTTTTATCAATAACTAAAATCTTTTTTAAAAGATAACTATAAATCTTAGTTACCAAGAAATCCCAGTTTCTGCTACTGCCTCTTGTGAGTTAAACTAAACAGTCTGTAGACAGATTAGAAGGTACCACAGTAAAGTCTTGAATTAAAACAGGTTTAGAGCTTGACACTAGAGAAGAATGTATTTAATCTTTCTTCATAAAGAATGTGTATGGGGCCGGGCATGGTGGCTCAAGCCTGTAATCCCAGCACTTTGGGAGGCCGAGACGGGTGGATCATGAGGTCAGGAGATCAAGACCATCCCGGCTAACGCGGTGAAACCCCGT
This sequence comes from Piliocolobus tephrosceles, assembly GCF_002776525.5. Classification (NCBI taxonomy): domain Eukaryota; kingdom Metazoa; phylum Chordata; class Mammalia; order Primates; family Cercopithecidae; genus Piliocolobus; species Piliocolobus tephrosceles. The sequence continues at coordinate 90,013,703 of NC_045436.1, forward strand.
CTCTACTAAAAAATACAAAAAGCTAGCCGGGCGAGGTGGCAGGCGCCTGTAGTCCCAGCCACTCGGGAAGCTGAGGCAGGAGAATGGCGTAAACCCGGGAGGCGGAGCTTGCAGTGAGCTGAGATCCAGCCACTGCACTCTCCAGCCTGGGTGACAGAGCGAGACTCCGTTTCAAAAAAAAAAGAATGTGTATAACCAGAAATACCATTCGACCCAGCAATCCCATTACTGGGTATATACCCAAAGGATTATAAATTATTCTATTATAATGAATGTTTGCTTATTGCATATGTATGTTTACTGCAGTACTATTCACAATAGCAAAGATATGAAACCAACCCAAATATCCATTAATGATGGATTGGATAAAGAAAATGTGGTATATATACACCATGGAATAGTGTGCAGCCATAAAAAGGAATGAGATTATGTCCTTTGCAGGGACATGGATGAAGCTGGAAGCCATCATCCTCAGCAAACTAACACAGGAACAGAAAACCAAACACTGCATGTTCTCACTCATAAGTAGGAACTGAACAATGAGAACACATGGACACGAGGAAGAGAACAACACACACTGGGGCCTGTGGTACAGGGAGTGAGGAGAGGGAGAGCATCAGGACAAATAGCTAATGCATGTGGGGCTTAATACCTAGGTGACGGGTTGATAGGTGCACCAAACCACCGTGGTACACGTTTACCTATGTAACAAACAGGTACATTCTGCACATGTATCCTGGAACTTAAAAAAAAAAAAAATGTGTCTATTCTTTCAGGATTTCCTCTTGCAAACCCAAACCTGAATATACATAAGCAAAGGCTAGTTCTTGAAGAAACTGCCAGGATTACTCTCAACTAGACAGATTTTCTACAAGCACATTAATTCTGCTTCACTGGCCAACTCTTTTTAGGTCCAAGTCGAAAAAAAGTATAATGATTTCTGACAAGGACAAAAAAATAGGCTTTCAATTTTCATCATGAGTCAGCAGGGAAGGACAGGACACAAGTGACTTTTTAATGTATGTTTCTGTAAATGAACATATAGAAAAGTAAAACCTAATGGTAGTGTGGAAATCAGAATTTTTGAAAAGAAGGCAAATGAAAGGAATAAATATTACTTTTAAACTAAAATAAAAAGGCATTGAGTGATTTTTATTTTTAAAATATACTCTAACAACTACCCATTTCCATTTTTTAAAAAATAAAGCCTTTTACTCCAATGCTTCAGTGAGTCAAGATGAAGTTTTAAATTTTCAGCTGAATAATAACATTATATACTTATAAGCTGATCTCAATTTTAGGAAACCATCATTAAGTAGAAACATAAACATTTCAAAGATTAGATATTATTGTTTCTTTAAAAACATAAAAACTTTTTAAAAAAGTCTTTCTACATTTCCCTACATGTTTCCAGAATATCTTCATATCTTTATAGAACTCAGTGGCTCTATGAATGAAAGACCAAGACAATATACATAAGGAAAGGAATGGATAAAATTTAATTTTCTTTATAAATTAATAAAACAATTTTATTTACTCTATTAGAAAGATAGGGATTTAGGCCAGGCATGGTGGCTCACGCCTGTAATCCCAGCACTTTGGGAGGCTGAGGTGGACGGATCACCTGAGGTCAGGAGTTCGAGATCAGCCTGGTCAACATAGTGAAACCCCATCTCTCTTTAAAAAAATTAAAAAAATTAGCTAGGCATGGTGGCATACGCCTGTAGTCCCAGCTACTCAGGAGGCTGAGGCAAAAGAATCACTTGAACCTGGGAGGTGTAGGTTGCAGTGAGCCAAGATGGCGCCACTGCACTCCAGCCTGGGTGACAGAGCAAGGCTCCATCTCAAAAGAAAAAAGATAGGGATTTGGTTTATGGGTGATTATTTTCTACTTGTATTTATGTGGGTTATTAGAGTGAGAGAAGGGAGAAAAGGATTGGGAGCAAGAATTAGAGACTGAGAGAAACTGATTTGGCCCCAGGGATGGTAAAAAAAAAAACAAAAACTGTCAAATCTTTTCTTTGTGAGACAGGATCTCTGTTGCCCAGGCTGGAGTGCAATGGTATGATCTTGGCTCACTGCACCCTCCACATCCCAGGCTCAAACAATTCTACCTCAGCCTCCAAAGTAGCTGGGAATACAAGCATGTACCGCCATGCCCAGATAATTTTCGTATTTTTTCATCGTATTTTCTCATCGTAGAGATGAGGTTTCGCCATGTTGCCCAGGCTAGTCTCGAACTCCTGGACTCAAAGCCGATCCACCTGCCTCGGCCTTCCAAAGTGCTGAGATTACAGGCATGAGTCACTGCACCCGACCCTCAAATCTTGGTCTGAGTGGAGCGGAGTAAAACAAGGGAGAGGGGCAAAGCTTGGAATTCCCACTAATGACAAATCAGTAACTGAATTTTGCCCCTCTTTGACTTTTGGGAGGCCTCCCAAGGAAGTATACATATGGAGGGTAGTGAAAAATCTGATGCCAATTTCCTTCAAACTTCTAATATACTCTCTGGTGTTATGGAACAAATTTAAGAGGATTTGAAGGTGCTAGTCTTCTAACAACCATATGTACACACACTCACATTTTTGAACTAAGCATTTTTACCAGCTAATCTTACGTGTTTCTCAAAATAGTTCACTGACCACCTGCAACAGAACCAGTGAGGTGCTTGCAAAGACAGATTTCCTCTTCCCAGACTTTCTCAATCTAGAAGAGTAACCATAAAGTGTGCACTGAAGTAAGAGTCTTAAGAGATTTTTAAATTTGAGCTTGATCCACTATTTCATGCTTTTATCATGATGATTTAGCTGCCTATCTTCAGCCACTCTCATCCAGAATCCCTCAGGACTCTTTGATTTCCTATCTCAAAGATAACATCACTTTGATAACATGCATATCAAAATTAATTGTATCCTACAAAAAAAATCCTACAATAAAATACTTCTGGCTAATATTGTAATTACAAAAAAAAAAAATCAGTGCATTAAAAAAAGCAAAGACTTTGAAAAGAGAAAAAAGAGAAGTAGTAGACCATCTTTCCTACTCTACACTAAGAGACACAGGATATATGCACCATTGTTGCCACCATACCATGCCTCTAAGAAGGTAAGCCTGGCCAGGTGCAGTGGCTCACGCCTGTAATCCCAGCACTTTGGGAGGCCAAGGTGGTTGGATCACAAGGTCAGGAGTTTGAGACCAGCATGACCAACATGGTGAAACCGTGTCTCTACTAAAAATACAAAAATTAGTCGGGTGTGGTGGTACACGCCTGTAATCACAGCTATGCAGGAGGCTGAAGCAGGAGAATCACTTGAACCCGGGAGGCAGAGGTTGCAGTGAGCTGAGATTGCACCATTGCATTCCAGCCTGGGCGACAGAGCAAGACTCCGTCTCAAAAAAAAAACAAAAGAACGTAAACCTATGTCTCACTAAGCTCCTAAAGCTTCTCCTCTATGGGAGAGTCTAAGAAAAACATTAAATTAATCTAAAATTCCTTATCCTTTTAAAAGTAAAACTGAAACTTAGGGATAACATTTATTTTTCTTCATAAGTTATGAGTTACATCAGGTGAAAAATAGTTTTCCAGGCTTTGAGGATGGTAGTTTAATTACAGAAATCAAAGATATTTACTTAATAAAACTTTTCAAAGCCTTTTGGTTTATGGTACAAAATTTTGCTGAATTATCTATCATGACTAAGAAGAATTTATCTGGGCTGAGAATAAGGAGACTTTTGATTCATTCATTCTTGCATACAGCTATTCAGTAAATATTTATTAAGGGCTAACTATGTTCTAAGCATTGAGAATAGTTAATGAAACAGACACACTCCTTGCACCCAGACATGTTTTTGGGGAAAATAGACAAGTAAACAGAAAAGCAGGGTACTAAAAATAAGGAAACAGGCTGGGCACAGTGGCTTACACCTGTAATCCCAGCACTTTCGGGGACCAAGGCAGGAAGATCGCTGGAACCCAGGAGTTCAAGACTGGCCTGGGCTACACAGAGAGACCCTGTCTCAAGAAAAAAAGTCAAAAGTGAACTTAGGAAACATATAGGAGGCATGGTAACCCCATCTTGTTGGGTGGGAGAAGGCTTTCTGGAGACATATTCAGACAGGATGAGTATAAGCCTGGTAAAGAAAGTGAGAGGCAACAGTGTGGGCAAAGAGCCAGAGGCATGAGAGAGAAAGCACATTCAAATAACTCTAAGAAATTTAGAGTACTTGACCTTCAATTACAAAGTGGGAGAGTGTTGAGATGAAGGCGCAAGAAGTTAAGTGGAAGCAAGATCATGAGGACTCTTATCGGCCATGTTAAGACGTTTCTTTTTCATCTTAAGAGTAATGGGTAGCCACTGAAGGTTTTAAATGAATGAAGTCATGTGCTTGGTTTTGTGATATATAAAGATCACTCACTGATGAAATGAAAGCTGGAACTTGAGTAAGTCTGGTGGGAATGGCACAGGTTTTAGACAACATCAGGGCTTGGAGGTGAGGATAAGGCAGGCGTCATGGGCAGTGTGGTTACAGGAAGTTCCTGCATCTGTACCCTCCCAACTGGAGCGTCATTTCAGAGCAACTGGTTAAATGTTTTACACATATGGGTGTATGAAGTTCATCGGGTGCCTTCTGCAAACAATTTCACTCAGACACTTATCTGTGAGCATAGGGGCAACAGCAAGGTCTAACATTTCCTCATTTGTTTTGGTGCTTATCATGTTCTTAGATACAAAATTATGCTCCTCCCACCATGTGTCAACTACCAACATGCAACAATGTCAGTTTCAAGACTGAGAAAACAGTCATCCATGTTTCCAACCAACAAGACAGGACTTGTAAAGGAAAGTTCTCAGCTCACTTGGAACATGTTTTGGAAGATACAAGAAAGGCTGGACTGATGAGGATAGATAAGTATGTAACTGAGTGACTAAGATTTTAGGTGGGTGCACAAGTTATTGTGGTTTTGCCATTACTTTTGCACCAAGCTACATAGTTGGTACTCAAAGGCAAAATAAACTTTTCAAAAGGACAGGCTTATCTTGCTTTACGTAGCAGATTTAGTCCAGACAAATTATGTATAAATCTTTTTTTCAAAAAACTAAATTGTATTTTGAAAACATTTGGGGAGCTTTCTTATTTAAGAAAAATTAATAATTATTTTTAAGAATCAAGTAATTGTTATTGTTTTATATATTTCTGTTATTGTTTTATATATTTCTCAAGTGATGCACATCTATACTGGATTGCTTTCTCTTCTTACCAGCTGAGAAACAGGGTGTTCCCTAGTGTCATCTGTCACCTAAAAAGTCCTTGAGTCTCTCAAGAGATGCCTTAACACCAGGACAGATGTTATAGTAAGTGATACACCCCACAAGATGTTCTTTGATTGGAACCCTAGCTTCACTAGACTGGATCAGTTGTGAGGCTAAGTATGGCAATATGACTGAATGCCCATCCATGATACCCATTTGCCTTGCTCCTTCTCAGAGATTAGTCTGAGATGAAGCCATGGCAATGGTTATGAAAATAGGAGTGGCCACGTGGGGCTTCTGGGAAAGGTTTTTAAAACATATAGACTTGTCTGCATGTCCCTTTGGAGTTTTATTTCTTTGCTCTTCTCTTTTCTGCCTAGTCACAAACCTGATGCCTGGCAGCAACCATCTTATAGCCATGGGGCAGCACGCATGAAAAAGAAAGAAGGAAGTAAAAGATGAAATCAGCTTAGTTTCCTGATAGCATCATCCAGCTGCCTTGTCAGCTCTAGATTGTGTGCTCTAGACTTCTGTTGAGTGAAACAAGGCAATTCCCATACATGATTAAGATTCTATTTGTTGAGTTTTTCATTATTTCCAGCCCAACACAACCTTTTTTTTTTTTTTTTTTGGTGAGATGGAGTTTTGCTCTGTCACCAGGCTGGAGTGCAGTGGTGGATCTCAGCTCACTGCAACCTTTGCCTCCCAGGTTCAAGCAATTCTGCCTCAGCCTCCTGAGTAGCTGGGTCTACAGGCATGAGCCACCACACCCAGCTAATTTTTGTATTTTTAGTAGAGATAGGGTTTCACCATGTTGACCAGGATGGTCTCAATCTCTTGACCTTGTGATCTGTCCACCTCGGCCTCCCAAAGTGCTGGGATTACAGGCATAAGCCACTGCACCTGGCCACCCAACACAATTTGAATACCCTAAATTTCAATTAAAACTTCTCTGAATGTAAGGCACCAAGTTCTGTTGCTACTAACAGTATGTGGGATTCTGTGGTGATTATTAACATGGACTAGAACTAGCAAGCCAATTCCTCTAAAATGTAAATATATTTAAAGTGACATTTGTAGAGCCTCCCTCCTCTATTGAGCTGCCTGATCTGTGGGAGCTCTGTCAGTACCATAAGATAGCAGGGGAACAAAACCAAAAAGCCATCCTATACTTCCTGGGCATTTTGGCCATAATTATTCTCATTTAATTAAGCTTGAATGACCAAGTATTAAAAATGACTGAACCAAGAATGCTAAAGCAGAACCAACACAGTAGCCCAAGGAAAAGTAACTTCCCAGAAAAATATAAGGACAATGTTCTGTGAACAATTTTAGGCAGATTAAAGTGACATAGTAATAAGCAGTATTAAACCAAAGTGTTTACCATCATCCATCGGGCCGGGTATTGGATAGTTCCCTTTAAGCAAAACATTTCATGTGGGCTGAGCTCTGCAATAGCTGCAGTGCTTACTCAGAAGCTCAACCTGTCTAGCAGGCTCCAGGGTTCTCAGACTAGCTTTTATGCACATGACCATCAGTCATTTTAGGATATCAAAGACAGCAAATTTATATCTGTTCATGGGTCTGTATTTAAGCATTTAAATGCATATAAATATAGGTAAGTACACATTTTTTTCAAGGAAACATTATGGAAGTTTAACACATATAAAGATCACTAGATACTCACTCTAACTCCCACTCCTATATAAAAGCCCTGGCTGCACTAGTTTATTTGAATATAAGAGAATTTTTTATAGTTAAGGAAGCTTCCTAAATTATCAATGACTGTACTATATGTAAGGTCTGCGCCTTGGACATTGAACTGAAAATAATGAAGTACTTAGGAAATATCTGTTGCGTTGATGTTCCAATCCCTGTTGCTTCACAGTATGATATTTACACTGAGGGAAACTGAGTTACAGACAGGCGGGACACCTTTCAGGTGTCACCAGAAGGGCTAGAAGAGTTTGGGATGCTGAAATCCAGAGTTGTGTGGATTATTTTTTTAATCTGAACTATTCAAATTATCTGTTTATATTGATCAAAATTGGCCACAGAATCTCCAAATCCTCAAGTTCACATTAAGACAAATAGGCAGAGTTTTCTCTAGAAAACTAAACAGCCTCTTTTATAAACAGGAGTATTTTTAGAATTAACAGTAAAAAATCCAAGTTAGTATATGTGAACTTAAAAACATGAATGGATTTTTGCTGGACTGAGCTGGTTGCCTCCTGTTATTGTGAAGGCGACTCACTTCATCCCAACTTCTTAATACTTTCGCTCCTAGAGGTCATATTTCTCTAAGATCTTCCAGAAAAAAGTCTTAAAGCCATCTTAGCCTTTTTTCCAGTCCACCTCTTAAATTTTTCCTACTCTTCTCCAATAATGACATGAGTGTGAATACAGCTTGTCCATAAAGCCTGCCTTGCTCTGAAGCATCCAACTGTAAAGACTGGTCACCTACACCTGTGGTTTGTGGGTCTGAAGAAAACCATCCATCCTTGCAAATGTCTTCTGCTGAGATGCCTCACACAGAGACTGTCTCTCCTCTTTCTTCCTCCATGGATCTGTTTATTCAGGACAGCCCTGATTCTTCCACCAATCCCAAAGGCAAACAATCCACTTCTGCAGAGAATAGTGCCACAAAAAAGGAAGACAAGGTTCTGGTCAAGAAACAGAAGACCAGAACTGTGTTCTCTTCCACCTAGTTGTGTGTACTCAATGATAGATTTCAGAGACAAAAATACCTCAGCCTTCAGCAGATGCAAGAACTTTCCAACATCCTGAACCTTAGCTACAAACAGGTGAAGACCTGCTTCCAGAACCAGAGAATGAAATCTAAGACGTGGCAGAAAAACAACTGGCCAAAGAATAGCAATAGTGTGACTCAGAAGGCCTCAGTACCTACCTACCCCAGCCTCTACTCTTCCTGCCACCAGGGATGCCTGGTAAACCCAAATGGGAACCTTCCAATGTGGAGCAACCAGACCTAGAACAATTCATCCTGGAGCAACCACTTCTGGAACGCTCAGACCTGGTGCACCCAGTCCTGGAACAATCAGGCCTAAAACAGTCCCTTCTATAACTGGAGAGGAATCTCTGCAGTCCTGCTTGCAGTTCCACCCAAATTCTCCTGCCAGTGACTTGGAGGCTGCCTTGGAAGCTGCTGGGGAAGGCCTTAATGTAATAATACAGTAGACAACTAGGTATTGTAGTAGTCCACAAACCATGGATTTATTCCTAAACTACTCCACGAACATGCAACCTGAACATATGTGAAGATGAGTGAAATTGAAATTACTCAATTTCAGTCTGGGCACTGGCTGAACCTTCCTCTCCCCTCCTCCCCTCCGATAGGATTTTTCTTGTTTGGAAACCACGTGTTCCGGTTTCCATTATGCCTATCCAGTCAATTTAATGGAGGGTGGAGTATGGTTGGAGCCTAATCAGAGAGGTTGGTTTCTTTCTTTCTTTCCTTTTTTTTTTTCCCTATTGGATCTTCCTGGAGAAAAGGCATTTTAATAACCTTGGCTGCTAAAGACAACTTGATACTAGCTGTCTCTGGCTATAGATAACTAGATCTAATACTAGTTTGGGTATCTTTAGGGTTTAGAATCTAACCTCAAGAATAAGAAAAAAAGAATAAGAAATAAAAGTACAAATTGGTGTGATGAAAATATATTCCTATTGTGGGATTGGGAGGCTTTGCTTATTTTTTAAAAAACTCTACTGAGGCCAGGCGCGGTGGCTCATGCCTGTAATCCCAGCACTTTGGGAGGCCAAGGGAGGCAGATCACCTCAGGTTAGGAGTTCGAGACCAGTCTGGCCAACATGGTGAAACCCTGTCTCTACTAACATACAAACATTAGCCGGGCGTGGTGGCAGGCGCCTGTAATCCCAGCTACTCGGGAGGCTGAGCCCAGATGGTGCCACAGCAATCCAGCCTGGATGACCGAGCCAGACTTCATGTCAAAATAAAATAAAATAAAAACGCTATTGAGGCGAAGGGTGAAGGGTTAAGCTGTAACATACTTCATTGATTTCCTCAGCCCTTTTTGGCTCTGTTTTACTATAGCCCCTATTTTGTTGATTATGCTAATATTTGTGGAAAGAGGTCTTGTGTTTGCTGCATTATGACATCAGTACTACTTTGGCTGGTTTAAGTACTAATAAATGAAACAACCATTTTTCCTTAAAAAAAAAAAAAAACATGAATGAGGGCTCCAGCTGGTTTACTTGTTTATTCAAAAACATTTACTCAATATCTATAATATTCATAAATGTCACCTAGTTTAAAAAAAAATTTCTCTTGCAAAGTGGAGAAACTAAAAAAAAAAAAATTTTTTTTAAACTAAAGAAAAAAACAAAAACTCCTATCCTCTGGGTCCTGTGGGGGTGAGGAGGGCCCAGGTATGAATATTAACAAAAACCAAATGATCCTGTCATCACCAGGAGGACCTGGGGACCCCACTTTAAGAAACAGTGGTCTAGACAGTTCTAGATGCTGGTGACACAAACCTCAAATTGCGCATCGTCTAGTGAGATAGACAAGTAGACAAAAATCTATTATGCACTCTAAATATTCAGAGTGGTATGAAGAGGATAGGGGAAAAAATAGAAGGACAGAAATTCTCTTGCTGAAATGGCCAGTTTTTAAGGCATGGCAGAATGGCCAGAGAAGAATGGGTGAAGAGGCGCTTCTGCAGGAGGAAAGCTGGGCACAACCATTCAGTGGGGTGGGGTGCAGTTTGAAGGACTTGGACTCCTGGGCTATAGGAGTCAGAAATGAGGGTGGAGAATTAAGATAAGGTTGTATCTTGAATGACTTTTATGCTCGAATGGGGCTAGTTTGAACTTCATCCTGAAAATACAGGAAGCCATGAAGGGTTTTAAGTAAGGGAGAAGGAGCATGCTGAGATTAAATTTGTAGAAAGCCCACTTGGCAGTGGCAATGTGAAGGGCAGATGGGAGGGGTGTGAGTAACCTGACAGAGACAGAGGCCAGGTAATTGCAGTTTTCCTCAAGAGAAGATGCTTAAGGTAGAAGAGAGAGAGAGATGGATGACTCTGAAAGATGGTAACCCAACATACAGTAATTATTCCATATATTTATTGAAATCAACAGAAGAGATAGAACAGAGAGGTCTTGACAGCTGATTTAATATGGGGAGAGAGGCAAAGGAGAGGGTAAGGGATGATTTGTGGGTGGTCAGTGTTAGTTTGATGGGGAGTCAGAAATGGCATTTTAGAGGCTAAGTGCATTGGCTCATGCCTGTAAACCCAGCACTTTGGGAGGCTGAGGTAGATGGATCACTTGAGGTCAGGAGTTCAAGACCAGTCTGGCCAACATGGTGAAATCCCCCAAAATACAAAAATTCAAAAAATACAAAAAAATTAGCCGAGCATGGTCATGTGTGGCTTAATCCCAGCTACTTGGGAGGCTGAGGCAGGAAGATCACTTGAACCCAGGATGTGGAGGTTGCAGTGAGCTGGAATCAAACCACTGCACTCTAGCCTAGGCAGTAGAGCAAGACTGTCTTTAAAAAAAAAAAAAATGGCATTTTAGTGTTTACTAGTAGAGATAGTTAATAGCAATATAGGACTTATTCCCAGAGATGGAAAGAAATCTACAGGGTGTGGGACATAGAAATATCAGGGCTAAGGATATCTATTTGGAAGTCATCCATGTCTGGGTGGTGGTGGTTGAAGTCATGGACATGAATGAGGTCACCCAAGGGGAATATCTGAAGGTCAATATAGAACCTAATGGGAAGGGCAGCGAGCATTACCACTTACAGAGAAGGTGGAAGAGAAGCAAACAAGATTAAGAAGACACAGTCAAGAGGAAAGAAGAAAACTAAGGAGTGTCATGGGACAGGGTTAGAGAAAAGAGAGGTAGTTAAGTGTCACAGAGCAAATCAAGTCAGATAAGATCTGGTAAGAAGAGTGTTCTGTTGTGACCCACAGACACAATCAGGGCCTAATGAGTCTGTGAATGGATCATTCATTTCTCCAACAAATATTTATTGAAGTTCCTGCATGCCAGGTGTTAGGCAAATAAACCTCAAACCTCAAGGACAGACTCATCCTACTGTGAAAGCATAGCGAAAGCCTGTTGCATTTCCTTACAAATGTTACACTATATATTAATAAAAGCTGTGAACTATGGCTTACTTAACACTGACATTGCACTTGGGCAAATGAGAAGAGGTAAGGTGACAGGCTTTGGGAAGATGAGGCTTGCAGGGGCAGGGGTGTCACAGGTGTCAAGGGAGCCTGAGAGGACAGGGAAGAAGGGAAGAAAAGGCATGGACCTTCTCATCCTGCTTAACCCTTCATTTAAGTCCCAAATGTGTTTGAAGAGCAAAATTCTAGGCTCAAGGGAAGTCATTATTTACCAATATAATCTCTGTGTGTGTCCAAAGAAGAAAATTAAGATATGAAAGAAAAAGTTAAATTCACCAAATTAAACTAGAGTGATCTGACTACCATTTATAGAAACAACTCACCTCATAGTTTCTTAGGCAGGCACTGATTAAATGTCTATTACTTAAAGCTTCTCTAAAAATATAATATCTAAACATCCAAAATGACAATTACTAGAAAGTATGTTTACATACATTAAGAAAAGTAGAATAATAATATCCATAACACTTTAACGCAGTAGATCCTGTGATGATTTCATGTATTCATTCATTTGCTCAACAAATACTCAGAGTTCTTGCTAAGGCTTACTGTCATTAAAAAGGTGAACTCATGCTCATGAAGCCTACATTCTAGCAGGAGACAGAAATTAACAAATAACTCTGAGGATCTATTACAATGTTATAGTGTTG
>NC_045436.1:90025799-90048806 GCF_002776525.5 Piliocolobus tephrosceles
GAAATTAACAAATAACTCTGAGGATCTATTACAATGTTATAGTGTTGTATACAAAAATAAAAGCAAATGGCTCAGGAATGACAAGGTTTCATTAGGTGTGGTGCTCAGGGAAGACCTCTATTAGTGGAGTAGGAATATATGAACATAAATGCTTGAAATGATGAGAGAACATATTGGACTGCATAATTGATATCTGTTTCTGATCCCCAAGAAATGGTCCTTCCTTGAATACTCCATCACTGAACCCTACAAGTTGCCAGGCACCATTTTAAGTACGGGTTGGGAGGGATAGAAGTATTAAAACACTTCCTACCCTCAGGAGTCACTATGACACATGGAAGAATGTGATCAGTCATGAGAAAATGACTTTTTAAAATTATGCTAAGTCAGCTGATAGTGGGATCATTTCAGGCTGTAAGAACACAAGGCCTCTGGGGGGACATGTATTGTGGCAGGATAGAGAAGAGTGGAGATTGGGAAATAAAACATTACCGAATGAAGGAACAACATGAAATAAAGGTTAGAGAGTGTTTGTCCAGAGAATGAAGATATTTGGCAGATGTGTTTACAGTGTTTAAAAGGGATGATATGAGCTGGGTGTGGTAGCTCATGCCTGTAATCCCAGCACTTTGGGAGTTGAGGTAGGAGGATCACTTGAGGCCAGGAATGCGAGACCAGTCTGGACAACATAGCAAGGCCTCATCTCTACAAAAAAATTTAAAATTAGCTGGGCTGGTTATGCAGGCTCATAGTCTCAACTACTCAGGAGGCTGAGGTGGGAAGATTGAGCCCGGGAGTTCAAGGCTGCAGTGAGTTGTGATCATACCACTGCACTCCAGCCTGGGTGCCAGAGCAAGGCCCTGTCTCCAGGAAAAAAAGTGATGATGTGGGACATAAGGTGGAAGAGGGACTGTGAAGGGCCTTATATTCCAGGCTAAAATGTGAGTACTTTCCTTTTATGTATATCACTAACAGACCTATGAAATAGAACCTAGGATATTCCTTTATTATGTGGATATATAACTGGTTGACGATAAGAGAATCACCTTAAGGCTAACAAGTCATTTAAAATAATCTGAAAGTACCTAATGAATGTGATTTATTAAGCTTGTACCAGAGTCCAGTGTTTCTTGAGACTTTTCAGAAACTGCATTAAGAACTTGATGCTGATTTCTCCTTTACTCTTCACACCAACTTCACTAGGTGTGTGTACCATCCCCCACTTGCAGATAAAGAAATGCAGCACATACTGCGTTAAATAACTTGCCCAAGTTCGCATAACTTGTAAGAAATGGAGTTCTCGGTTCAAACTGGCATCTGTGTGACTTCAAAGCCAACTTAGAAGGCAAAAATTATAATTTAGTTGGCAAATATGAGAAGAGGTCAGAAACAATGGAAATGAAGCTTCATAGGAACACTTATAGGGTATCAGGGTTAGTAGCCTAGGGAGAAAAGGCAGACACTAAAATTGTTTAAATAGGTAAGTTCAAGGGACAGGCAAAGTCCTTAGTGGGGAAGAAGCCAATCAGCAGACGAACTGCAAACAATCATTGTCTCTCTTTTCCTTCTCCTGTCTCCTCTTCTGGTAACTGATCACAATCAAGGCTGCCTAGAGGAATAATGAAGTAATCCTCCTATTGTCAGCAATGGTCTGATCCAGTGCCAGGCACCACAGACAACTTGGTGTTCAGAGAAGATTCTTCAAGATGAACAAAGGGTCAAAATAAAAAATTCTGGAAGAGAGAAGACTGACCACAGTTTAATGTAAGGCTTGGAAAGAACTGATCTCTACCTTCCTTAACATCTCAAGAACTTCCTTAGATTCATTGGATGTTCAACCTGTGTGATTCTAGTAGAAAAATGAATTTTTTTTTCTTAACTTGGATATGTGATTAGGATGTTAATAATTAAGTCTGGGTTAATATTGAAGATATCTTACGGTGGGCTTCTTAAAGCATTGATTACAAAGACTGCATGTTCATCAACTGAGCTGCATTTGTTAGGATTCTAGATATTTGAAATTTCTAGTGTTATTTTGGTTTCAGTTTTCTAGACAAGCATTCTCAAATTCCCATTTTGCTTTTTGACATATCATGTGTGACTCAAATGTTTTCCCTTAAGTTGGAAAACACCCAGCATTAGGAATAGGCACATAAATATAATACTTCAAGCTTCAGATTTAAGCTCAATTATAAAGTGTTTAAAGGCTGTGCTGGTCTGGTGGTAGTTCTTCTGAGTAGAATTCCTACAACTATGGGTTTGTCTATAATGTTCATTCTATGTTGAACACCTTGTTTAAAACTTGAAATGTGTAAGTAGTAATAAAGAAAATATGTCCTCCTCTTACCAAAGCTAGGACTGATTACATATTCACTTGACTGACAGATGTAATCACCTAAATTAGGAGCAATCAGCACTGCCTTACAAACTAATGACTTGAGATGTAGTCTTCCCATTGGCTTATGAATATTTTCTTTATTTACTCAGAATAGTTTGTAGCATCTGCCAGCTGCCCCTAATTATACCAGCTGCACCCAATGACCACAGTGAACATTATTTTACATTCTAAATAACTGGTACAAGGTGAGCCATGGTTTTCTGAATTTCCTATCACCTTTGTGTTTCCAGTCCTCAAATGTTAATTTGTAAAGCGGCAGTTTCAGGCAAAACTAACAAAATTAGCATCTAATCAATAACCATACTATGTCCACCTGTATCCTATTTAGACTCAGAAGTAGGGGAAGAGTGAGAAAAGTGGAAGTAGAGAAATAGAGGCCCAAATAGAAAATTTTATCACAGGAATCTCTAGATGTTTTCTGGGATTGTCTGTTAAAGAGCTGTGACACTCATATAAACACAGAATTACTCTCTCTCTTTCTTGTTGGTTAGAAGGCCAATGGTGCCATGGTAATACTACCAAACATATATCAAGGCTTGGCAGGAAAAATGGTACCTTAGAAATTTTATAATCTGATATCGAATAGGTCAAGAAATATAATAAAACTAATTTCTTTGGTTTCCTTAGAAAACTGGAAAACTTTAAATTAGAAACTTAGAAAGCTTTAAATTAGACTTTGTAGTTAAAAAAGGAAATGTTAGTTTCTTCCAGCATTAGAATTGCGTGATTCTCTGACTCTGAGCCTGGATTAAATCTAGCCTGGCTGAGTAGAAACCTAAGTAACTAGCTGGTTGCCTTTAGTGATCTTCCACTTTATGGCTGCTTCCGCCTAAGAAGTTCATCATCGTGACTAACTTTCTTTGTGGCAAAGTCGTGACTAACTTTCTTTGGGGCAAAGTTGGAAAGCAGAGGTCAAAGTCAATCAGAAATGGGACAAACGCACTTTCTACTGCCTGGTGAAGAGCCATTTTCAGCAGCCCTTTTTTAAGATTAGCCTCATCCAAGATTTGATAAGCTGTTTTGACTTTACGATAGATCTTATTATCCAGTCAGTTAAGTTTATGTTTCCACTAAATCTATCTAAATTAAAAAGGTAAAAAGCTAATGCTCAGTCTTATCAGATTTCTCTTATGAATAGAATGTGGATTTTTTTTCAAGCATGTAACAATAATAGTAATGATAGGACCATAAATGTGGATGGCTCTTTACAAGTCACTAACATTACATAAATTCCTCGACAACACACTCTGAGGCCATAACAAACTTCTGGAAATAACACGATTGGCTACGGAACTCCCACCCATCTAGCTTCATGAGCTCCCACCTTAATTTCAAAACAACAGGACTGTGTACATTCATTTACATGATTAGGGCAGGGCTTAAGTGTATGTCGTATCACACCTACATCATCCTTCAGACAAACTTAACTGCCTTTTATGGACAAGAATATTGGGGCTCAAAAAAGGACTTGCTTATAACTGGCTAATAAAGAGGAACTCTGGGTTCAAAGTGAGTCCAATTCTTTCTTCCACCCACAGCTTCTGCTAAAGTCATTATAGAAATGCATAGAGCAGTTCTTCCATGTTACTGCTTAGGTTTCTAAAGGTCTGTGACCTAAGACAACATGCTCTATAATTTATTACTGATTTAACTACTTCACTAAGGATTCACTTTTAACTTTTAACTTGTAAATATGTCTAATAAAACCACTCAAATAGCAACTTCTTTCTTCATGGCCCTGTGGTTGTAAAGCAAGCTAGTAATATATGTCTGTGGATTGGTGCTAATAAAGTTCTATATACCTCATTAATTCCACAAATCCTATTGGGTATTTCTTATCTGCCAGACCCTCTGCTAGGTGCTGGATACACAGTACTGAACAAGATGGGTACAAATGAGCCTCACAGAGCTTGTTTCATTGAAAAGCAGAGAGATACACACCAATCAACAAATAATAGTAATGCGCTATGATGTGTTTTGAAGGAAATTAGAGTGTCAAAGAGACGGTGTTAGCAGATGGAGGGGAGCTCTTTTGGATGGAGAATGAGAATGTCTCCCTAAAGACATGGGAATAAATTGAGATCACAAAAAAATGAGAAATGGCCATCTTTGAGAAGAGCAGAAGGAAGAACATTCCGAGGTAAAGAAAGTACATACTGGAAAGCCTGAATGCTAGAGTTTGGTGTGTATAAGGAGCTGAGCAATGGTCACTTTTTGTGTGGTAAGACATGTGGATGTGGGCTGGGGGGGACAGGGGTGAGTCTCACACAGCTCTTAAGTGTGTCCCCAGACTCCTGTGGTTTCCATCAGCCACAACCTGAATAACTGTGTTGTACTCCAAAAACGATTACAGATTAGACATATAAAAATATCATTACACCCATAGTACCTAAGCCAAGGACACAGTATTCTATCTTTTCAGTGAAGATCTGCATGAAGTAAAATTATTATGTATAATTTTAGGTATTGATATAGATACCTCAGTGGATATAGATACGTGTCTCTGGTATAGAAAAAAAGTTTTAAAGGGATATTAAAAGTTATTATCTTGTGGAGTTGAAGATTAGGGCAACTTTCATTTCTTTTTAATTTTAAGAAAACAGTGATATGGGGGATTAGCATGTTTGTGGGTATATTTTTTTTTAATTAAGAAAATAAACAACAAAATGAAGAAAACATTTTTCTTCTATGAAAGCCTGATAAGAAGAAATTTCAGCTGTTTAAACTTAGGAAGCTAAAAACATCAAATCCAAGAATGTTCTCTGGAACTGAGCCCAATCCATTTTTATTTGAGTGAGAATTGGATACATTTCCATCCCCTTGGGGCTCCAGTTTGTCAATATTTTACTTTTCAGAGATAAAGAGACACATGTAGATAATCACAGTGACTTCAGTAACTTTCCTTCTCTTATTTAAGTTTATTTCTATCATAGTTTCCCTGTTAAAGATCTTTTCGTTTTGCTTACATATCTAATTTTAGAGAATAACAATGCACACACAAAACATTCCTCTTGCTCTGCTAGACCTGGACCTTTTCTCTAATATATATCTCCATTTTGTCTTTTTTTAGATGGAGTTTGGAAGCAAAGGAGAGAATTGCTATACAGCTGACCTATCTTCTCATCAACAGTGGTTTGACTTAGTAGTTTTTAAGCAAAAGTCAGCTTTGTTTATCAAATTTTTTTTTTTTTTTTTTTTTGCTGGAATTTAACCTACCTCTGCCTCCCCTTTCCCAAGTCTACTTCAGCCAACCTCTCATTCAACAGGTACCACCCTCTAACATAACTGAAATAACTACCATTACCGGATCTTGCTAGCAAAGAATCTCAAATTTTCCCACTCAGTTGTAAACGATTTAGTAATCTCTAGTGTTTACAGGGCTCTTGTCCTATCTAATCCCTTCCCTGGCAGGACACCTTACAGAACCTGCCCTTTACGCTAGTCATCAAGCACCGTCAGGGATGGCTGGCTGTGTCACTGGTCTCTTTGGTATTCCCTACTGTTCCTACCATGTGGTGATTATCTATGACTTCCGTAATCACTGGCTGCCTTAGCTGGGACTGACTCACATGCTTCTCAGGTTGCTGCTGGCTTTACAGTCCTTTACTGCCCATGCCACTTTGGAGAAAGGCAGGGCTAGTACTTTTCTATGTAAGCCCTCAACTTGACTTTGTGTTTCACAGGAAGGTGAAAAAGCTGGGTCTCTTTTCTTTTTCTTTTCTTTCCACAAGATGATAAAGCTAGGGGAAGCCTGTGGACAGGGTTTATTTCTGCAAATGCAATTATCAGCTGCTTCCTGCTCCTTACTTCCTAAGCTTTTGTGCTCAGTGTCAGATCCCTAGCAGTTTCTATCCCCTGCTCTGCTAAAAAAGAATGGATATTGACTCTGAGGCCCTAGTTCTTTTTAATTAAATTGTATTTTTGTTATTATTATTATTTTTTGAGATGGGGTCTTGCTCTGTCTCCCAGGATGAAGTGCAGTGGTGCAATCACAGCTCACTGCTTCAGTCTCCTGAGTAGCTGGGACTACAAGTGTCATGCCACCATGCTTCTTTTTAATTTTTTAAAATGGTTTTCTGACTTCAATTCTAAGTACTTCTCAATTGTAACCAAGAGATAATACTTTTTATGAATTCTTAAAGTTATCAACAGATACTCAAAGTTTTAGCAAAGTCTAACTGATATTAAGCTTGTCCTTATTAACCAAGTGACTTCAATGACTACTTGTTAATGGCAACCAGGGGTCATTTTTTAAATGAATATATATTATTATATATAATATTAAGGTCCTCAAGAAATACCTAAAGTTTAACAAAATCTAAATAATATTGTGCATATTCTTTTACTACTGTATTGCTGTTGCTGATAAAGACATGATGCTGATGTTGCTGATAAAGACATTCCCAAGACTGGGCAATTTACAAAAGAAAGAGGTTCATTGGACTTACAGTTCCACGTGGCTGGGGAGGCCTCTCAATCACGGCAGCTTACAGGATTGTTGAGAAATGACACTACTCAAGCTGGGGCTAAACTATCTCTGTGGTAGTCATTCTGATTCAAATACTGAATTGGTTTTTTGTGTGTGTGTGTGTGTTTTTTTTTTTTTTTGAGATGGAGTTTCGCTCTTGTTGCCCAGGCTGTAGTGCAATGGTGCAATCTCAACTCACCACAACCTCTGCCTCCCGGGTTCAAGTGATTCTCCTGCCTCAGCCTCCCGAGTAGCTGGGATTACAGGCATGAGCCACCATGCCCAGCTACTCTTGTATTTTTAGTAGAGACATGGTTTCTCCATGTTGGTCAGGCTGGTCTCAAACTCCCGACCTCAGGTGATTCACCTGCCTTGGCCTCCCAAAGTGCTGGGATTACAGGTGTGAGCCACCATGCCCAGCTGGTGCATTGGTATATTATAAAAGCTGCCTAGGTAACTCTAACCTTCGGCCCCATACATCTGAAGGATACCTACAATGCACCTGAAAAATGCAACAGAAACAGCAGTTCCCTGGGACCACACACTCAGAAAGGGGGTGTATCAGAAGATCTAGGGACCAGGAGGGCGGAAGACCTGAGGCAGCACTACAGATGATGGAGAAAACCCCACTGGGAAGGGGTGATCCTAACCTTGAGAATCACTGAGATCATGCAGAAGTATTTGATCCTACAGCATTAATATTGTATTAGTGTGTGTGTATGTGTATATGTGTGTGTGTGTGTGTGTGTATATATATATATATATATATATATAACTTTTGGTACCCTGGGAATTGTAGACTAATTTTAAAATACAAAAAATTCAGCTGGTGTAAGAGAAGATACTTGAATCAGAACAACTACCACAGAGATAGTTTAGCCCCAGCTTGAGTAGTGTCATTTCTCAACAATCCTGTAAGCTGTTCCTGCTTTTCTGATCATCTTCCCTTTGCCCACTTCTCAACCAGCATCATGCCAAAAAAAACTGCCCACATTTTTCTTAGTGGCTCAAATAGGAGCAGCAGCAGCAACAGTAGGGACTCTGGGAAGGGGCCGTAGAAGCCATGATTGTCACTCATCCCTGCCCATCCACTTATTATCGGTAGCACTATAGTCTCTTTACAGCTCTTACCAAATGCCAGTGCCCTTTGTGTTCCACAGGCCAGTGGAGCTGGCAGTCTGACAGCCAGAAAGGAAACCTGTTAAGATTAAAAGTACTTTGGTTCCTATCCAATTTCCTCCTCTTTGAGGGAGGGGGATGGTTTCTTTTTTCACTCAAATATCATAAAATTGATTCTGAAATAGAATCAAAAGGGATCTAAATAGAAATAGAAAGAAGCCAGGCATGATGGCTCATGCCTGTAGTCCCAGCTTGCTTGGGAGCCTAAGACGGAAAGACTGCTTGGGCCCAGAAATTCAAATCTATCCTGGCAACATAGGGAGACCCAGTCTCTTAAATTAATTAATTAAAGAAACAGAAAAAAAAAATTGGGGGGCTAGGCACAGTGGTTCACACGTGTAATGCTAGCACTTTGGGAGGCTGAGGTGGGTGGATAGTTTGAGCCCAGCCTGAGCAACACGGCGAAAACCTGTCTCTACCAAAAATACAAAAATTGGCCGGGCATGATGTCTCATGCCTGCAGTCCCAGCTATTCAGGAGGCTGAGGTAGGACAATCATCTAAGCCTGGGAAGGTGGAGGCTGCAGCGAACTGAGATCACACCACTGCACTCCATCCAGCCTGGGCAACAGAGTAAAACTCTGTCTCAAAAAAAAGAAAGAAAAAAAAATTTGTGATATTCAGAAGGTTGTTCCCTGACTGAATTCCCCAAATTGTTATTAGCATTCCAATATAATGGTTTTTTCTTTGTTTTGGTTTTTTTTTTTTTTTTTTCCCAACTAGGAGCCCTCAGAATTTTTTTTCACTTTTTTTCTTTAACTTTCTCTACAAATAAAGTTACCACATCCCTAGAGTTACTATTTCTGCTATAGCAAATGGAGAATGCACTTCTCGGTGGGTTGAGAAATAGTGCCACATGGCTGGTTATGCACTTCCCCGGCAAGTAGCTTACTCCTAGTCTGTGTCTCACAACCCTGGAGAATTTCATCTTCAGAGAAAAACAATACGTTGTTGGATCCAAATAGTTTAAATTGCTAATGTTAGATCTGCAAATTTCTTGCATATCTGTTACTGTATTTTTTGTAAAAAGCATCACCATTCAAGGTGTTTTCATTTCCTTTGTCATATTGTAAAAAACACAACAACCCAGACATTACACAGGTTTTACAGATCTGAAAACAGGCTTGGTGCTTCCATGAATTGGATGGTATATAAATTGTAGGTGGTGGTGCTGGAACTTGCAGCACTCCTTACACCTTGCAGCACACCTTACTGTTGTGTTATATACTTCCTACCATTTTCCAGGGCTGTGTTTAATAGCATGGACTGGATTTCAAAATCAAAAAGGTTTTGTTTTTCATGTGTATGTTTTAAGAATACTAACTGAATTTCTAATTTTTACTCCAGGTTTAAAAAGTATGTATTTTTTTCATTTATTTATGTTTCTAAATAAAGTCCTCTGTTGGCCGGGTGTGGTGGCTCAGGCCTGTAATCCCAGCACTTTGTGGGCCTGAGGCAGGCGGATCACCTGAGGTCAGGAGTTTGAGGCCAGAGATGGTCTCAAACCCCATCTCTACTAAAAATACAAAAATTAGCTGGGTGTGGTGGCAGGCACCTGTAATCTCAACTACTTGGGAGGCTGAGGCAGGAGACATGCTTGAACTCAGAAGATGGAGGTTCCAGTGAGCTGAGATCACACCATTGCACTCCAGCCAGGGCAACAAGAGTGAGACTCCATCTCAAAAATAAAAAAATGATAAAAATTTAAAAAATGTAAAAAAATTAAAAAATAAAGTCCTCTATCATGCAGATTAATTAGTAAAAGTCTACTGGTGACTCTCACTGCGAGAATAACTGTTCTGCCAATTTGGCAGCACATGATTTAAATTCCCATTTCTCTCAAGTACTGGAACATGAAAACTCACCAAGACATATTAGTGGTCTGATGTCTGACTGCCACACTCATCTTCTGCCTTCAGCTCTACTCTACCAAACATCATTTGTTTCTGGGTTCTTTGCAGTCCAAGGAACTTCATCCTTGACATGCCACCCCTTACTAACTTTTTTTTTTGAGATGGAGTCTCGCTCTGTCACCCAGGCTGGAGTGCAGTGGCACGATCTTGACTCACTGCAAGCTCCGCCTCCTGGGTTCATGCCATTCTCCTGCCTCAGCCTCCCGAGTAGCTGGGACTACAGGTGCCCGCCACCATGCCAGGCTAATTTTTTTGTATTTTTAGTAGAGACTTGGTTTAACCGTGTTAGCCATCCGGATGGTCTCCAAATCCTGACCTCGTGATCTGCCCGCCTCAGCCTCCCAAAGTGCTGGGATTACAGGAGTAAGCCACCACACCTGGCTACCCCGTACTAACTTTTAGTAATGTCCAAGGATTAAAGGAAATTTGCCTTATCTATTTAACAGGAATTAACAGGGTTAATCTTGCTCCCTTTCTAAAAGGAATTTGTAAACATTGCAGACAATCTCATCTATCCCTGTCTAACTGTGTGGAATTACTGCCATTTAATATCATCAGTCTACTCATTTAGTTTGCCTAAGGAATTTTTGACAAAACAGTTAAATGAATGACTTAATGGAATAACCAGGAAGTTCAAGTCTCCAATAGTAAGAATGAACTCTTGCTCTCTGGATAATCATATGGGTCCTTCCTCCTTCAGGTAGATCATGCCATTTCTTCACTCATACTAATAGGTAAACAACATAATTACTGACTTCAACTTCTAGTTAATTCCTTCTTTTATCACTTAGTATCCTTTGGCTGGGAGTTTTGTTGGCTATGCTGCCATTTTTTCTAGTTATCATAAGTCCTACAACATACCAATCCTTTAATATAACTCATCTTTAAATTGTGGTTTTACCTTCTCAAGAAGTTATTAATGGCCGGGCGCGGTGGCTAAAGCCTGTAATCCCAGCACTTTGGGAGGCCGAGACCGGCGGATCACGAGGTCAGGAGATCGAGACCATCCTGGCTAACACAGTGAAACCCCGTCTCTACTAAAAAATACACAAAAACTAGCCGGGCGAGGTGGCGGGCGCCTGTAGTCCCAGCTACTCCGGAGGCTGAGGCAGGAGAATGGCGTAAACCCGGGAGGCGGAGCTTGCAGTGAGCTGAGATCAGGCCACTGCACTCCAGCCTGGGTGACAGAGCGAGACTCCGTCTCAAAAAAAAGAAAAAAAAAGTTATTAATTATGCCAACGCTAAATCTTCTAAAACGATTGTTGACTTGTTCATTATCCCCCATGCAATTTGTTCATTATCCCCCATGCAATTCCCCTCCCCTGTCCCTCGGCACAAAAGAAATGGCTCTTTGCTAAGTTCCACAGATCCTTAAATCTACCAATTAGAAGCAAATAGCCTACCTCTCTACCATGAAGGAACTGTGGACTGGATCATAATACATGTTGACTTATAATTTCTTAGAAAATTGTGTGAGAAACATCAAATTCCTGATTCCAGGATATGCCAAAGACACATCATTAAAAAGCAAAACAAAACCTCATTTGATATTGCTAGTAATGACATATCTCAAGGTCAGCTCAAATAAATAGAAGTGAGATTTTCACACAAACTAGACTCTACTGCTTTTTTTTTTAACTTTACCATAAATTTTTTAATGGATCCTTTGAGATTTTTGATGCATAATATTTATAATCCAATTACTTCATTAGTTCAATTTTTTTTCATGGCACTCCTGCATCTGAGGATAAGGTCAGAAAATTTCATGCTCTGATTTCATGCTGATTTTCAGAAATGTTAGTTTTGTATAGAAATAACTCATCCTAGGAAATATATTTCTTATTATATTTCTTATCAGATATTTCTCAGGATGATGAGATATTCAAAGGGTGATGATAACCAGCACCATTAGTCAGCATTATCTAAGAATAAGAATCTGTGTTTCTACATACAGACCTCCTAAAAAAAAATCTACACTTAACAGGATTCCCCAGACAATTTGGATGCACATTAAAGCTTGAGCAACACTGCATTAGAAAGTTAGTTTTCCATCACAAAAACAGTTAGCAAAAGGAATATAAAGTAAGTTACTTTAATAATATAAGAAGAGGGGCAGGCCAGGCGCAGTGGCTCACACCTGTAATCCCAGCACTTTGGGAGGCCGAGGTGGGCAGATCACCTGAGGTCTGGAGTTCGAGACCAGCCTGACGAACATGGAGAAACCCCTTCTCTACTAAAAATACAAAATTAGCCAGGCACGGTGGCAATGCCTGTAATCCCAGCTACTCGGGAGGCCGAGGCAGGAGAAATGCTTGAACCCGGGAGGCTGAGGTTGTGGTGAGCCGAGATCACACCATTGCACTACTCCAGCCTGGGCAACAAGAGCGAAACTCCGTCTCAAAAAAAAAAAAAACAAGGGTCTTGAGAAAAAAAAAGAAGAAGGGTCTTGAGAAAAATACAAGTCAGACAATTGACGTAGTAATTTCATTGCAAAAATACCAAATCTGTCATACAGGGGCATTCTCTTTGACCCACTAGCTAGATACTAGTGATACTCAGTCTGTTCATTTCTATTACCTCTGAAATAATCCAAAACACTGGGCAGTTACCTACATTTGGATTCTACTCCAATCAAGAATCCTTATCTTGGTACTTTTACAAGAAATGGAGAGCCATAGGGAGTAGCTATGAATATTTTAGAGCCTGGAAAGGCTATCTTCCACTGTAAATCAATAAACTTGGCCCAATGCTTACAGTATATTCACATAATGTAATACTATGCTGGCATTAAATCATATCTGCTTATCTCCTTTTTTCATTTTTTGATGATGAATATGAACATTTTATATAAATAATTTTTCTCTAACAGAATGTGAATAGTCATTAGTGAGCCGATAATCCCATCAGAGTACGGACAATGCCTGAGGTCCTACCTCAGTTGTCAATTGCAGCACTACCCTTTCCAACTTTACACTGGTACCTAACCTGCAGAAATGATCTGATAGACAACATCATAAGCCAGAATGGATGCAGTTAGTGGCGCCTCCTTGGGTGCTACACAGGAGTGACCATCACCAATAAAAATACAATTTGTAAGCAACTCTTTAAACACTCTCCTTGCTTTGAAGAACTGAAATAATTCTGAATGGAACAGCTGTAATCACTGTGAAGAGAGATGTTTGCCAAGAAATAAGTTGTCAAGATGGAAATTCCAGCACTTCAAAAGACTGAATTTTAGCTGTCAGAATCCATCCACTGTTGAAACCTTTCTCTCCTATTGTGATCAATCACCTTGCTTTTTCTGGTCTGATTTGTACTCTCCTTTTTGGCTTAAGCTCACAGAAGCGTGTTAAAATCCTCATCAGAGTCTGAGAAGGCTGGTATGCAGCAGGATGCAATATAAGAGCACACAGACCAGCTGGAGGAGGGATTCAGGTTGGCTTAAGGTGGAAAGGGATGGTCTGATCAGAGGAGCAGAAGAGGCAAACAAAAGTATAGGGCAGAGAGAGAGAGAGAAAGCTGTGCAAGGTGATTGGAACCAGTAAGGGTGGACAGAGAACCCAGCCCCTAACAGGGCTGGCAGGAATGAAGAAGGAAAACAAACCCTAGCCAGCCTCCTGGAGCCAGGGTGTGCACTATTTCCCAGCCACTCTTCCCCAACCCCCACTCCATAAGGTAAGAAACACAAACATACACGATATCCAGGCAGAAGGGATCCTGCCCAGCAGCCCCCTACTCAGGAAATTAACTGGAAGCTGTATCACAAAGGCCATTCCCAAACAGTTTCCCATAGTAACGGCTTCAGATGTTCTACCAAAGAGGTGAACTGTTTATCCACAACTAGGTGATAAAGCAGTACAAGGATGAAACAGTAAAAGACAATTACTACAGACAGAATGAGGCATGAAGAATAAAACAGGTGTGGGTTTGAATTCTACCTGGACCACTTTCCAGCTCTACGACCTTGAAAGATTTGCCTGTTTTCCTCATCTGTAAAGTGGAGACAATACCTCACTCCTTCCTTAGTCAGAGATGGTTTAAAAACAAAAAACAAAGAAACCACCAATAACAAAATATGTCCCTCCTAGAAATATTGTGATGTTAAGAAATAATGAAGAAAAGAGTGCCAAACAAAAGGCTTGGCAAATACATCAAATTTCCTTGCACGGTTTGTTAAAACATTTTTAAGTAGCTGCTCTTTTCCTGTTAAAGAATCTTTCTAAGACTGTAATTAATACCATCAAAATGACCATACTGCCCAAAGCAGTCTATAGCTTCAACACAATCCCTATCAAAATATCAACATCATTTTTCACAAAATTGGAAAAAAAAACTATTCTAAAGTTCATATGGAACCAAAAAAGAACCCAAATAGCTAAAGCAATACTAGCAAAAAGAACAAAGCTGGAGCACTGCATTTCCTTACTGCAAATTACACTACAGGGTTATAGTAAACGAAACAGCATGGTACTGCTGTTAAAAACAGACAATGGACAGTTCTGATCAATGGACAGAATAGAGAACCCAGAAAGCCACATACTTACAGCCAGCTGATCTTTGACAAAGTCAACAAGAACATACACTGAGGAAAGGATACTCTTCTATACATGGTGGTGGGAAAATTAGACTGTGAAACTGGACTCCTCTCTCTCATCATGAACAAAAATTACTTCAAAGTGGATTTAAGAGCTGAAGTAAAACCTCTTCCCCTATGCAGCCTGAGGTAATCTGACTTGACCCAGAAAAAATCATGCTAATCAAGAGGCTCAAATCTTCATGTTCACTTTCATAAACTGCCCAGACCATCAAAGATATGCATATACAAAAAGCCATTAAGTATCTGAAAGATCGGCCGGGCACCGTGGCTCAAGCCTGTAATCCCAGCACTTTGGGAGGCCGAGGCAGGCGAATCACGAGGTCAGGAAATCGAGACCATCCTGGCTAACATGGTGAAACCCAGTCTCTACTAAAAATACCAAAAAAATTAGCCGGGCATGGTGGCAGGTGCCTGTAGTCCCAGCTACTCGCAAGGCTGAGGCAGGAGAGTGGCGTGAACCCAGGAGGCAGAGCTTGCAGTGAGCCGAGATCATGCCACTGCACTCCAGCCTGGGCGACAGAGCCAGACTCCACCTCAAAAAAAAAAAAAAAAAAAAAAAAAGTATCTGAAAGATATCGCTTTTTTATTTTTAAGCTACACCTACTGGAATGGGAGAAAGACGTCACTTTACAAAAACAGTATGTACAATTCAAACATTACAATGATAGAGTTGTTAGGTGTGCCCTGGCCAAACAGTGGAACTAGACAGAATCAGTGGCCCAAAAAGACTATTGAGTTTTTACTGTACATGCTTAAAAATGCAGAGTAATGGCCAGGCGTGGTGGCTCATGCCTGTAATCCCGGCACTTTGGGATGCAGAGGCGGGTGAATCACTTGAGGTCAGGAATTCAAGATCAGTCTGGCCAACCTGACAAAACCCCCTCTCTACTAAAAATACAAAACTTAGCTGGGCGTCGTCGTGGGCACCTGTAATCTCAGCTACTCAGGATGCTGAGGCAGGAGAATTGCTTGAACCTGGGAGGTTGCAGCGAGCCAAGATCATGCCACTGCACTCCAGCCTGAGAAACAGAGTGAGAACCTCGACGAAAAAAAAAAAAAAAAAAAAAAAAAAAAGCAGAGTAATGCTGAACTTAAGGATTTGGGTGTAGATTGTCTGGTCATTAAACATATCCAGGTGAACAAAGCATCCAAGATGCGCCACCAGACTTCCAGAGTTCATACAGGAGCTCTCCCTGCCACACTGAGATCTTTACTGAAAAGGAACAAATTGTTCCTAAAGCAGAAGAGGAGGCTGGACACAGAAAAAGATACCCCAAAAGAAACTGAAGAAATAAAAACTTATGCCACAGGATTAATTCAGCAAAAAATAAATGCAATTAAAAGTAAAAAGTAAGATCTGAAACTATAAGAAAACTTAAGAGAAAACTCTTCTTCTAGATACTGGTCTAGGCAAAGAATTCTTCACTAAGATCTCAAAGCACAGGCAACAAAAACAAATATAGACAAATGGGACTAAACTAAGCTTCTGCACAGCAAGAGAAATAATTAACAGAGTGAACAGACAGCCTTTGGAATGGGAGAAAATATTTGCAAATGATACATCCTTCAGGGGACTAACATCCAGAATTTACAAGGAACTCAAACAACTTAACCAAAAACCCCCAAATGCCTGGGCAACATGGTGAAACCCATCTCTACAAAAAAATACAAAAATCAATTGAGTATGGTGGTGTGTGCCTGTATTCCCAGTTACTCAAGAGGCTGAGGTATGAGGACCATTTGAGCCTGAGAGGTCGAGGTTGCAGTGAGCAGTGATTGAGCCACTAAACTGCAGCCCAGGTGACAGAGCAGGGCAAACACACATACACACGTGCACACCAAAAAGGCCAGGCATGGTGGTTCACGCCTGTAATCCCAGCACTTTGGGAGGTAGATCACCTGAGGTCAGGAGTTCCAGGCCACTCTGGCCAACACGGTGAAACCCCATCTCTACTAAATACAAAAAGTTAGCTGGGTGTGGTGGCACATGCCTGTAATGCCAGCTACTTGGGAGGCTGAGGTAGGAGAATCACTTGAACCCAGGAGGCGGAGGTTGCAGTGAGCTGAGATTGTGCCATTGCATTCCAGCCTGGGCAATGAGAGCGAAACTCTGTCTCTGAAAAAACAAAAAAGCCAAATAATCATCCCATTAGCAAGTGGGTTTAGGGCAGGAACAGACATTTTTCAAAAGACAAATAGCCAAGAAGCATATGAAAAAATGTTCAACATCACTAGTCATCAGAAAAATTCAAATTAAAACCACAATGAAACATCATCTTATACCAATCAGAATGGCTATTATTAAAGGACAAAAAATACACGTACAACACGGATGGAACTGGAGGTCATTATGCTAAGTGAAATAAGTCAGGCACAGAAAGACAAACATTACATGTTCTCTGTTCCCTCTTATTTGTAGGATCTAAACAGTTGAACTCATGGAGATAGAGAGTAGAAAGATGGTTACCAGAGGCCCAGAAGGGGGTTGTGCGGGGGAGGGGAGGTAGGAATGGTTAATGAGCACACATGTAAAAAAATAGAAGGAATGAATAAGACCTAGTATTTGATAGCACAACACGGTGAGCATATTCAATAATAATTTAATTTTACATTGAAAAATAACTGAGTATAATTGGATTGTAATACAAAAGATAAATGAGGGGATGGATACCCCCATTTTCCATGAAGTGATGATTATGCACTGCATGCCAGTATCAAAACATCTCATGTACTCCATAAATATATACACTTACTGTGTACCCACAATAATTTAGCATAATTTTTTAAAAAAGGACAAAAAATAACAGATGTTGGTAAGGATGCAGAGGAAAGTGAACTCTTATATATTTTTTGTTTTGTTTTAGTTTGAGACAGAGTCTTGCTCTGTTGCCCAGGCTGGAGTGCAGTGGTACCATCACAGCTCACTGCAGGGTCAATCTCCCAGGCTCAAGCGATTGTCCTGCCTTGGCCTCCCAAGTAGCTGGGATTACAGGCACAAACCACTATGCCCAGCTAATTTGTTGTATTTTTAGTAAAGACAGGGTTTCACCATGTTGCCTAGGCTAGTCTTGAATTCCTGGGCTCAAGGGATCCACCCATCTTGGCTTCCCAAAGTGCTGGGATTACAGGTGTGAGCCACTGCACCCGGCTCTTATATATTGTTATGGGAATGCAAATAAACTAGTACAACCTGTATGGAAAACTGGAGATTTCTTCGAGAACTAAAAATACAACTAACCTTTGATCCAGCAATCCCACTGCTGGGTATATACCCAAAGGAAAAGAAATCATTATATCAAAAAGATACCTGCACTTGTATATATATCACAGCTCTGTTCACAATATCAAACATATGGAGTCGACTTAAGTGTCCATCAGTGGAGGACTGAATAAAGAAAATGTGTTATGTGTACACAATGAATACTACTCAGCCATAAAAAGATTGAGATCATGTCTTTTACAACAACATTTACAGAACTGGAGGCCATTATCTTAAGTGAAACAATTCAGACACAGAAAGACAAATACCACATGTTCTCACAAGTGGAAGCTAAATAATTTGTACACAAGAAAGCCAAGTGTGAAATGATGGACAATGGAGACTTGGAGGCATGGGGTGATAGATGATGGGAGGTTGCAAAGTGTGTTGCTGCACTCTGATGGATGCACTGAAGGCCTGACTTCACTACAATGCAATATATTCATGTGGCAAAACTGTACTTGTACTCCATGAGTATATATATATTTTCCTAATACTGGTATTTATCTGCCTACATAGAAAAATCTCCACTTAGAAAAGACCAACATAGAAAAACATATGTTGTAAGCACCCCAAAAATAATTAATTTATTCATTTTCAAAGACTATATCCTATAGATTTTTGAGAGCATAAATAAATGCCTTCTTAAATCTTGAATTTTTTCCCCTAAAACAAGTACCTCATGTAGCCAGAGTGAACAGTTATGTGTTTCAGATTTGAAAAGCAGAAATTTGAATGGAAACTGTTTCTTTTTTTCTGCATTTACTTCGTGTATTTTATTTTTATTTTTATTTTTTCAGAGACACAGTCTCACTATGTTGCCCAGGCTGGTCCTGAACTCCTGGACTCAAGCAATCCTTCTGCCTCGGCCTCCCAAAGTGCTGGAATTACAGGTGTGAGTCACCGTGCTCAGTCTACTTCATGCATCTTCAAAATAATCCTGAAAATGCATGCAATAAAACCCCTCCACAAATTCATTATACTCAAATTCATAAGACATTCTCTTTGCCTAAACTGTCAGACTCAGACAGGCGGCAAGAATTAAACTCACAAGTTTTGAATTCTTTGCTTACAGATTGATTTAGATGTGTTTGAAATGGTTCTCAATCTAATAAATACCCAAACACACTGGCAATTTCCATTTTACTGTATGTTACTACAATTTTTTCTGGCAAAAGGGAATCTCAAACTCAGTATCTGTCAATGGCTAATTTCTGAAACAGATGATTTCTCAGCAATTAGGGAATGTTAAGTAAAATATTGTCAAAAATCCTCCATTTGTATTTTTAAAACTAAAAATGCTTAAAATTCTAAGAGCAGAACAATTAAAACATTATTCTTGACATTATTTAAATGACTTTAGATACTCTTGCATTGTATGATCCTTTCATTTCCAAGCTTTAATTTTATTACTTGGTGATAATAGATATTCATATTTTAAAATAAAAATACAGTTTTAGGGCCAGGCACGGTGGCTCACACCTATAATCCCAGCACTTTGGGAGGCCAAGGTGGACGGATCACCTGAGGTCAGGAGTTTGAGACCAGCCTGGCCAACATGGTGAAACCCCATCTGGCCAACATGGTGAAACCCCATCTCTACTAAAAATAGAAAAATTAGCCAGACATGGTGGCACATGCCTGTAGTCCCAGCTACGCAGGAGGCTGAGGCAGGAAAATTGCTTGAATCTGGGAGGCGGAGGTTGCAGTGAGCCAAGATCATGCCACTGCACTCCAGCCTGGGCGACAGAGACTACTCCATCTCAAAAAAAAAGCCAAAAAACAAAAATACATTTTAAAATATAAACTGTAACTTTGAAATTCTTAACTGAATTTCTAATTGCATAAATTCCACATGACTAAGATTTCAATATTTTTTATTTTTTATTTTTTTATTTTATTTTATTTTTTTGAGACAGAGTTTCGCTCTATCGCCCAGGCTGGAGTGCAGTGGCCAGATCTCAGCTCACTGCAAGCTCCGCCTCCCGGGTTCACGCCATTCTCCTGCCTCAGCCTCCTGAGTAGCTGGGACTACAGGCGCCTGCCACCTCGCCTGGCTAGTTTTTTGTATTTTTTAAGTAGAGATGGGGTTTCACTGTGTTAGCCAGGATGGTCTCGATCTCCTGACCTCGTGATCCGCCCGTCTCGGCCTCCCAAAGTGCTGGGATTACAGGCTTGAGCCACTGCGCCCGGCGATTTCAATATTTTTTAATACAGGCTGAGTATCTTTTATCCAAAAGGCTTGGGACCAACCAGAAGTGTTTCAGATTTCAGATTTTTTTTTTTTTTTTGATTTTGGAATATTTATATATACATAATGAGATATCTTGGGGATGAGACCCAAGTCTAAACACGAAATTGATTGTTTCATATACACCTTAAAAACATAGCCTAAAGGTAATTTTATATAGTATTTTTAATAACTTTGTGCATTAAACCAAGTTTTGTCTGGACCTACAACCTGAGGTCAGGTGTGGAATTTTCCACTTTTGGTGTCATGTTAGCACTCAAAAAGTTTCAGAGTTGAAGCATTTCTGATTTCAGATTTTCAGAGTAGGGATGTTCAATTTGTACCACTGTTATATTAATGAGTTGCCAATAAGATCAGTATTTGGGTTTGACCAATGGGATAGATGCTTGGGTGTGTCGGAAGACTTAAGTATATGTAATTATTTACCAAAAGGTTTCTAATTAATTACAACTAGGTCAATAATGATGTTGAGATTTGACATGCTTGCCCATTAAGAGACAGCATTTGTGGGCCGTAAAGAAGTCTAGAAGGCAATCTTGTATCATAAATAAGAGAATGGACTTTCAAATGAGAGATCCTAGACTTAATACTTGCTTCTCCCACTTACTAGCTGTACAATGTTTGGTGAATTACTTAATCTCTTGGTTTCTGAGTTTCCTCATCAGTAAAAAGGAGACTTTAAAAGTCCCTTGTTGCCTAGGACTATTGTGAAGATTAACTTAGATAATAAATTGAACAGGATACATTTAATCATCAGTCAGTGAATATTAATATTACAGAAGTTATAGCATTCAACAACTAAAAAGTCCTTATCTGAAAATATTAGCATCTCTAAGTTCTAAACTGGGTAGAAATCCTAGAGGTAAAATAAAAGGGAGTTTAATACAGAGTAACAGTAAGATAAATATTCATGAGAAGTATTCAATTCTAAACAGCTGACTCCTATTGATTTGGCTCTTGGCACTCCCATATGTCCCCCGAAAATATCTTTAAAACTTAATATTGGTGGGGTTACCCTATAATAAAAAAGTTTCCTTAAAGACTATCAAGAGGTCATACCTTATGTCATATCAAGTCCTATTATGGACACTTCTCTTTGCAGAGAATTAACTAAATACACCATCACAGACAAAATGATGGAGGAAAAAACTCATCTATCATGGTGGAGTATTACTCTGTATGAAGTAATACTCATGTATTATTTCCTGGCATTATATTTATAGCTGCTATTGTCATGCTATTAGGATTATAAAACCTTTACTTTCCCAAATCTTACCTCGCTGACACCCAGCTCAGGATCACCTTTGTTTTAAGAAGAACAAAGGATTCTCTCAGGCACTGAGTAAGAATTTATTCTGTGAAAATACAGATAGTGCCACACCTGGCCTTTCTGCCAGGCAGTGATGCCTGATACCAGAGCTTCTCAAACCGTGGATATATGTGAACATATGCAACACCTGGGAATCTTGTCGAAATGCACATTCTGATTCAGTGGGTCTGGGGTGGGACCTGCCTGAGATTCAGCATCTCTGGCAAGCTCTGCAGTGATGCTGCTGGTTCACATACACAGATCACACGTAGAAGTAGTGAGGATTGCGACAACCAGGCTGCTATATATAGTGTGTGTGAGTGTGTGCGCATGCATGCATGTATGTTAGAAGGCTAAAAATATTTCAGAAAATTGTAGAAGGGGAAAGCACTTTACTGCACTGTCCTAGAAACCTTATTTCAAAATGAACATTTCATTCTTTGAAAATTTGCTTTTTCAAATTAGCAAAGATAATCCTTTGTCTCTCAAAAGGAGGATGCCAAACCTATGTGACCCCTCCATGAGTATAAACACTGGTCTATTGAAGAGCAGGAGTGACACAGTAGTTGATGAACCACTTCTTTTTGATGTGTCTTTGGGTATGGTTTTGAAAATAAGAAATTCACATTTTCATGTTGATCAGGCAGCACAACCTGTGTTAGCTTGTAAGTAGGAAACCAGAACCCTGACAGAGATGAAGAAACAATTATAACCAAAATGTACATTATGAAAACTTTCTGGTATCACTGTTAAGATTTAATAATAATAGTGAAAAGGGAATTATAATTACAGTAAAATTATGGTACGCATACCATTCTGCAGAAAGTAGGTAGCTTCCATAACTTATGAGACCTTATACATAATTTAATTTTTTGCTCATAATATTAATCTTCAAAATACAATGATAGCAATTACCACCTACTTATCTCTTTTGGGTGATTTAAACTTTAATAGTGTGATAATTTAAAATGCTACTTATAGATGGTAGGCTAAAACTTAATTGATAATGAATAGTAGAAGATTAAAAACTGCTACAGTCACAGATGATGAGAAATGTACTTACTGGCATAAAATCCAACAAGGGTGATCAGGGGAAAATGCCATGTAAAAAAAATTAGAGCCAATAAACGCTCCTTTCAGATTCATAAGCTGTTGACACATTTTACCCTTTACATAAATCCCATTCCTAATACAGTTTTCTTCTTGGCACCCTGAAAATTGAAGCTTTTGAACTTTATGCTCCAACATAAATAGAGAAATGAAAAACTATTATAAGTTTTAAAATTTTAAGAGTGGTTTTGCAGACTTAAATTAACAGATCTTCATTTAAAGTAGGATCCACTGAGCTCTCCAATGTCATTCCTGAAATAACTAGAAGTGGAATAATGGGCTGTTTCTTACTTTGTAGTTTCTAATGCAATGTAAGCAGCTTTATAAGGCTTAGCTGTCCCCACTCCCCTACCAGCATTCTTTACTTCATTTGCAAGGAAACAGGAAGTTTTTTTGTCCCCAATTTTATACCAAAGCACAGAGTTTGTCTATTAAAAAATACCAATTCCACTTTTATTTTTTTATTTAAAATTAAGAAATTTTAAAAGTACCAGGCTTTTTGTACATCAATATTAATTTCTTTT